>NW_020697143.1:3283-3969 GCF_002925995.2 Terrapene triunguis
TTATCGCTGTTCAGCCAGCTGCAGCTACCAATGTTCCTACACTAAGGGCAAGTCTACAGTACAAAATTTAGTTGACCTAAGTTATGTGAATGTACAGCCGCCATAGTAATTAAATCGCTTTTGCGTGTCCACACTACGCTTCTTCTGTTGGTGGTGCACATCCTCACCAGAAGCACTTACATCCATGGGCGGTGCGTGAGCCACCTGTTTGGAGAGCCGAACCCCCGGCCTTGCCCCTTCTGCCTGAGGCCCCGCCCCTCCTCCACCCCTACCGCCCCCGCTTCCCGGCCAGAGCCTCGAGCTCACAACCATGGCCGCTGGCTCCCCCGGCTCCAGCCCCGGGCCTCCCTGACCAGCCTGCCCAAGTGCCTACAGCACCAGGCACCGCAGCCCCAGTGCCCCCAGCTCCAGAGCATTAGGACCCCCAACCATCCTGAGTCCCGGGCCCCAGGCTGGCACACGCTAGCCGCAGCCCCCTTGGGGAAGAGGAGCAGCCTCCCTGGGCTGAGGCCAGCGGTAAGCGGCAGGAAGCAGGAGGGGGTTCGGGGCGGAGTGTGGGTAGGGCCATGCCTGGCTGTTTGGGGAGACTCAGCCTCCCCTGGCCTGCCATACCTGCCACCCATGCTTGCATCGATTTAAATGTCAGTGTGGAGCATTGTGGGATGGCTTCAGAAAGGCAGCAACAG
>NW_020697144.1:0-4670 GCF_002925995.2 Terrapene triunguis
CTTGAATAGGGACTGGGAGTGGCTGGCTCACTACAAAAGCAACTTTCCCTCTCCTGGCATTGACACCTCCTCATCAGTTATTGGGGGAGTGGACTACATCCACCCTGATTGAATTGGCCCTGTCAACACTGGTTCTTCACTTGTTAGGTAACTCCCTTCTCTTCATGTGTCAGTATAATAATGCCTGCATCTGTAATTTTCACTCCATGCATCTGAAGAAGTGTGATTTTTACCCAGGAAAGCTTATCTCCAAATAAATCTGTTAGTCTTTAAGGTGCCACCGGACTCTTCATTGTTTTTCTTATTATTGTTCTTCTTCTTATTATTATGGGGAATGTGCCTGGTTTATCAGGTAGAGTCTATATACATAATGGTATTTATTTTCAAACCTGAAAATGTACAAATTGAAGAACATGAAGACTTTTATTTTATGTTTTAGAACTTGAATCAAAGACTTTGTTGATGCTCTTGGACACATCAGAATGTGAATTTCACTCTCTTTATCCATTGACACAAATGGAACCACCCCATAATTCTGTTGCCAGCTATAGCTTCAAGTACCTGGGCCAATATTGCTCCACCATTCTGCCTGGAAATGAAGGAGCAAGTGACATTTGCCATTATTATTTCCCTAACATCTAATGGCCACAAATGAGCTCAGGGTTCTGTGGTGTTAGGCACTATACATACACCGAGTGAGAGACAATCCATGCCCTGAATTCCTTACAGTCTATACTGACGACAAAGGGAGAGGCAGAGTTTAAGTGTAAATCACTACCACAAAGCACAGAGTAGGGAATAAAAATCAGGTCTTCTGGCTCACTGTCTAATGCCTGATTCACAAGACCATTATGCCTTTCAGGTAAGCAAGCTTTAGAATAATACTTCATGATATATAAAGGCAGAGTCCTGCAAGAAAGGTTACGGTGCTGGGATATGTGAAGGAGCTATGCTGAGGATTGGGTGAATGGAAATAAACCATTGTACCTTTAAATGAGGTTTTAAAAGAACCTGGAATACGTGAGTAGGGATGAGTGGCTGCAGATTAGATCACTAATTCATCAAGGGTGGAATTTAGAAATTTTGATGAGACTTGTACTCCTAAATAACTTAGGGCCAGATTTTTAAAGGTATGTAGATGCCAAGTGAGATTTTCTGAAGCACCTAGGTACCTAAAACTTTAGGTGCCTAGGTAACTTTTTAAAATTCCACTAGGAACCTACGTACCTTTAAAAATCTGGCCTTTGAGTACTTTGTGAAATCTCATCCTGGCTGAGGAAGTGAGCAAGAAAGAAATAGATAGATAGATAGGTACTGATATTGTCCTTTACAAGGTGGCTAAACTTGGCTAAACTTTTAACCTTCTGTTGAATACACATTATTAACACAGATGGGCTTCTTTGTTCTTAATGACTGCACTGATGATCTGCCAGGTCATGAGTGGAACAAATATGGATTCAAGACCTCTCAAGGTTATGCTCACTGCCAGGCAAAAGGAATGTAAAACAATAAATAGATCCAAAACATAAAAGAAACTCACCTGTTGACAACAGGAAGTGAAATGTTAATGCTTGTCCTTCAGTATTCTGAAATGTTGAATGAGAGATGAAGAAACTAATTCTATCACAATATATACATTCTTTCTCCTTCTCCGTGTTACTTTCTATCTATCTATCTATCTATCTATCTATCTATCTATCTATCTATCTATCTAAGTAAATGAGAAACTCTTTTCCCTGAAAAGACATTAAGGCATTTTAGTGGAAATGGATCTAATTTGTATATATATATATATATATATATATCTCACATCTGAACAAGGGGGCAGATCTATCTCAGACAAATGCTCCCAACCAATTCTTTGGAGTATGTTTGTTTCTTTTGGGACATGGTCTCCGAACCTCATCTTTCCATCCTATTAGTTTAATTGGAGAGAAATTACGTAAAAGCGAACAAGTAAATTGTTTTCTGCTCTAATCAGAATAGATCATTGCCTCCAGTTTTATGTAAAGCTTGTAGGAGAAGAATGGGTGATGGAACAGCTAGAGTATGAGAAGTTTCATGAATTTTGCAGTTTGAATGAATAAAACCAAATTCCTACAAGATATTTGTGATAAATTTACTTCAGATCTGTTTATGTTCAATTGCCATGGCCATGTCTATCTTCATAGATGTTCAACACCTAGAACAAACTGACCCCAAATCTGATTGGGACTCTGGATGCCATCAGGCCTACAAATATTAAAGAGAATGATACTGACTGAGCTTTTCAAAGGACCATAAAGGACTAGGAGCTAATATTTCATAGTAGGTTTTCAATAGTATCTAGGTTCCTAGCTCCCATGTAAGCATCTAAGCACTTTTAAAAATCTGGTACTAGGTGCCCAGATGCCAGTGAAATTCAATTGAAGTTGAGCATTTAATTCCCCTAGCCTCATTTGAAAAACCAAATCAACAATCCTAATAATAACAGCAAATATAATGGCAACCATGCATGAATTATGATAAGGCTAATGGTTGGAATTTACAAAGGTATCAGGTGTTAGGATTTTGGGCCAAGAGGTGTCTTAGATTTGTTTGAAGACGCTAACCAATAAGAACAAAAGAAATAACTGAACTAGTTCTCTCACTAGCAGATATTTTCTACCAAAAAGTAAATTTGAAGCAAGTCTTGGAGAATGTTCATGGCAGAGGAATTTTGAACATGAAAATTAGAGTATTTATACTGGGGAAAAAACTCATTCTAGGTGTTAGGTAACATGCATCTTACAGAATGACTGAAGCAAGGCCTTACAGTTAACTCCATGGCATTTCTCCATCTGTCAGTCTGTCTGTAATGTGATAACTTTTGAAAATCACATATGATCAATTCCAAAATTTCCAGGCATGTTCTCAGCAGAAGCCTGTTGATTTTGTTGAAAACTGAAAACAGTCAAAGCCTGATTTCCACTGGTGTAAGCAGAAGGAAAATCAGGCCCGCAATGTGCTCATTTGGTGCTGCCAGCACCGGTAGCTTTCTGGCGCCCCCCTACTGTGGCCTACACATAACATAGGCAATAGCTTATTCTTTTATTCTCTCATTGTGTGTACAGCTCAGCAGACATACGCAAAGAAGTGTACAGTCCAATCAAATTTCTCATGAATTGTCTTTAAACAATGAATACATATTTTTTATTGAAAGTTATGGACAAGTAGGTGAACTTTGTCACATCAGCCACTAGTTCCAAATTACTAATTCAGCAAGTATTTCTGGCCCCTTTGTTTATGGCCTGATCCTGAATCCCTAAAAGACAATGTAAAGACTTCATTGGGCTTTAGATAAGGCCTTTATCAACTATTGTACATTCCCTTTGACAAAAGATGGATGAGACTGGAATTTTCCAAGTCAATGGGAGCTGAGCTCCTAGCTACCTTACTTTTCTTGAATATCCCATCTTAATGACCCTTCCAACCCAAAAGTTCTTGTGATAGGACCCAAACTGAATCACTTGGTGATATTAACACAGATAATCTGATTCTCCATGGCCTTGTGATTTGTGGTCCTATACACCTGAATTCTATTCTATTCTATTCTATTCAAGTTCTCATGCAGCCCTCATCACTGTACCACGTAGAAATGTACTAAGTGACCGGTATATGTCATATGTTTCTTCTTTCCTGTCTCCAGGAAGAAATTGTGTTGGGATGTATACACACACACACACACATTCTATGTCATGTGTTTATATTAACAAAGTAAAAAAAAAGGAATATGACTTGCCTTCTGAGTGGAAGGTGGCGAGATTTGTGCCTTGGTCTTTCTAATGTTGTCCCTATATGCTTGTGTTGTTTTTTATATTCATCTTTTGTAATTTGACCTAGTTTCCACTTTTTGTAGGACTGTTTTCTGAGTTTCAGATCACTGAACATAACCTGGTTAAGCCAGAGTGGCCTCTTGCTATACTTCCTATATTTCCTATGCAGTGGGATAGTTTGCTCACGTGCCCTTAATAATGAACATAAGAACATAAGAACATAAGAAAGGCCGTACCGGGTCAGACCAAAGGTCCATCTAGCCCAGTATCCTGTCTACTGACAGTGGCCAATGCCAGGTGCCCCAGAGGGAGTGAACCTAACAGGCAATGATCAAGTGATCTCTCTCCTGCCATCCATCTCCACCCTCTGACAGACAGAAGCTAGAGACACCATTCCTTACCCATCCTGGCTAATAGCCATTAATAGACTTAACCACCATGAATTTATCCAGTTCTCTTTTAAACTCTGTTATAGTCCTAGCCTTCACAACCTTCTCAGGTAAGGAGTTCCACAAGTTGACTGTGCGCTGCGTGAAGAAGAGCTTCCTTTTATTTGTTTTAAACCTGCTGCCTATTAATTTCATTTGATGACCCCTAGTTCTTGTATTATGGGAATAAGTAAATAACTGTTCCTTATCCACTTTCTCCACATCACTCATGATTTTATATACCTCTATCATATCCCCCCTTAGTCTCCTCTTTTCCAAGCTGAAGAGTCCTAGCCTCTTTAATCTCTCCTCATATGGGACCCGTTCCAAACCCTTAATCCTTTTAGTTGCCCTTTAAAAAACTACCAATTCTCTTGAACAGTTTCCCCTTTATTCATAGATTCATAGATTCATAGATTCTAGGACTGGAAGGGACCTCGAGAGGTCA
>NW_020697145.1:0-1665 GCF_002925995.2 Terrapene triunguis
TCTCAGCCAATGCTGTAGCAGACTCATCACACTGTAGCTGGCCTAGCCACCGGTAGAGGGGGACAGAGTGTCACACTGAGCAGGCATGGCTTACACTTGAACTAAGCGGTTTCACTAGCCTCCATCCCACACCATGCACTTGTCAGCATTGCTCCCTGGGGCTCCTCTCCAGGCAATGACAGCCCCGTGCCGTGAGAAGCTGGGCCCAGGGACGTATCACAGGGGGAGGCGGACGGGGCGGAGGGGTTGCTCAGAACTCACAGGGACCATTTTCAGTAGGGGGGCAATACTCACATATGCAGCCTCCCACTCCCTACAGCAGTCGGTGGTCTCCACAGGCGCTCTGCCCACCTCACTCCCCCTCTGTGTGGTTGCATCAACCATCAACCCCAGTTACCCTCCCCTGCACAGGTGCGCTGTGCTGTCTGGCGGGGAGTCTGCAAGCAGGGACCTCGATCAGGGGAGGTAGAAAATCCAGGTATAAATCATAAAAATCTGAATACTGGATTTTTTAAAACCTGGGGATTTTTTGGAGGTTTTCGGTAAACAACGAAAGTGAAGGGCCTTATTTTTAAGAGAGAGGCCAATATTTCATAATCATAACTCGTGAATTTGCAAGCCTCCTTTTTTAGCTGTCCAGCTTGAGATGCCTGTAAGGGCCCTGAAGTACTGAGCACCCTTCTTTTGAAAACTGGGCCAATTTAATGTGTCTCAAGTTCAGCATCCGAATTCACCAGTTACATTTGACAATCTTGGCCAAAACATACACTAAATTAGTGTGCAAGAGCCCCCAACCCCCCGTCACCATTAAATATTTAACAGATTCTGCAAGGACCTTGCCAGCAAAGTATTTCAGCAGGACTGCTGGTGGAATAAGGTATTATATACTGTTCAGTGGGAGTTAGGGTATCGCAGTGTGGTCCATAAATAACACTCAGAAGATCTGAGCTTCAAACAGAAAGTTGGTCTAAAGCTTAACTAAAGAAAATCTGGCAGGAGACCTTTTCAAAGCTGCAAATGGGAGTTTAGTGCCCAACTCCCATTGACTTATCAGGGATTTGGGCACCTGACTGCACCTTTATGCCCTTGGCATTCGTTCCCAATCATACTAAATAGTAACACTCCCATGGACTTCACTTGCACAGGATTGGAGCCCCGGTGCTTTTCATCTTCAAAGTGATCCAGACAGTTTAACTTATTACTTCTCACAAAGTGCCTGCGTGGTAGGTGTTGTATAACCCAGCATTAGGAAGGTGGAAGAAGGATGAGATGAGATAATGCAGCATTTTCTTCTTTATAACTTAATTTTGTTTTAATGAAAATGAGTGGAGGGGAAACAAGGATCCATTTATCTGTGTGATGGTGTATGACAAGTTGGAATCTCTGACATGACCTCTTCATTCAGGATTTCAAGGAGTGGGATATGGATTCTGCCATCCATCTTGCAGCTCTCTCTCTCCCCCTCATCCACCTCCGTTCTCTCATTAAAGAGACCTGTATTTGCCTATGAGGACACCCCAATTCTGCTCTCCCCCTTGGTTCACTGTGTCGGGGATCCATTGCCAAAAGTGAACCTGATTTATGCCTCGCACGAGAAGATGAGATATCCTTGGCAATTATGCTGATGGGCATTTTTTCATCACTTGCAAGTAAAAGTTAATTATA
>NW_020697146.1:0-20654 GCF_002925995.2 Terrapene triunguis
CATCTCGCAGCGCCGGGATCTGCTCCCTGGGGCCGCGCCCGCGGGGGGGCTCGGAGCTGCTGTCCCCGCAGGAGCCCAACGCCCCCGGCCCGGCCAGGCTCTGCCCTGGGGCCCCACGGCGGAGTCCCGGGGGGAGGGGACCAGCCCCCACTGGGGTCCCTGCTTGGGGCTGGGCAGGGGGGAGACCTGGGAAAGGGGCGGATGGAAAATGTCTGTGCAGCCCGGACATGGCCGGGGGGGGGAGAAGAGCAGGTGACCCCCCGAGGAGAGAAGGGGGGAGCTGTGATCCCCTCGGATTTACCGCTGCCCCCTCCCGTGGGGACCTCCCCATCCTCTCCAGCCCTGCCCCCTTCTCTCTAGAGAGCAACGAGCAACATCCAGGGTGACCCCCCCCCTTTTCCCTCAAATCCCTGAGAAGGTCTCTGTTCTCCTCCCCGATTGTGCCTCATTTTCTCTCCACTTCGCCAATGGCCGGTTCAAATCTCAGGTTTGGAGTGTTTCCCCCCCATTTTTACCTGCAGTGATTTGTCCTTGTTTAGGTGGGAAATAGTTCCCCTGAGTGATTTCTGAACTGGGAAGAGGGTTAATGGGCAGAGGTGGCAGAGCCCTGAGACAGGGATACGGCTGGGCTGGGGGGCCACTCTCTGCTGGCAACAGGGCATGGAAAGGCCCAGGAAGGGAAGGGAGGAGCAAGCGTCCCCCATGGAGATGGCCCAGCCCCAGGTTTCCCAGTCCAGCTACTTCCCCCTCCCCCCCCCCCCCCCCCCCCCCCGCCCTCCCCCGCCCCCCCCCCCATCACCTGTTAGTCACATTCCCAGACCCCACTGCCAGCCCCTCCCCACAGCCAGTGACATTTGGACTCCAGACCCACTCCTTTCCCCTGTGAAAGGGACATCAACCAGGGATCCCTGATGGCCATGTGAATGTGAGCCAAGAAGAATCCATCCCATTCTGTTGTTGATTGAATATCGCTGTATAATCCCCTCAAATTTCCCCTCCTTTCCCTTGAACCGTTGAATGGTGACAGAAAATCTCTCCAGATGCTAGTGCTTCTCTCTTATCTTAGCAAATATTTAGTTTTTGCCCCATTTTCTCCTCACTTCTGAAATACTGATATAAAATTCTCAAAAATTTTCCTGCTTTTCTCCCCGGGTGTCTGACTGAGCTCAGGGTTCTTATCAGACTAAGCGTGGCTCAGGCCTTGCCTGAGATCAGGTCCCCCAGTGTGCTGGGCACTGCACAAACCCTGACCAAGTTTGGGGCACTAGACTATTTCAGAGCTGAATTACCTTAGCTCTGGTGAGACCCACACAGATTTTAGTGGTGAGCAGCTCTGCAGAGAGAGAGAGAGAGGAGACCCCAATGAGTGGGCAGCTGGGTAAATAGATTAAAGTTGTGAGGAGAAACATTGACGTGTCCAAGGTCACCCAGGCTGTCCGTGACAGAGCTAGAATAGATCCCAGTTCAAGGGCTGTTTTGGGTACTCAAGGTCTCTGCCACACTGGTGTTTTAGGCACTGGCACTGCAGTACCTGTATAGACAGAATTTACACTAGTGCTCTCTGATTGGCACTGGTGCACCATGTCCCAGTTTGAAGGTTTGTGGTGGTCGGGGGGACAGTGACCTCACCGTACCAAAGCAGCATGTCAGCAGAGCAGACGCGCACACCAAAGCTCCATCTGGAACACGCAGCATTCACTGCCAGACGGGATGGGCGATTTTTCATGGGCCCAGCTTGATATGCCTGGCTGGGGTGGATTCAGTTGGATGGGAGTCTGAGGCTCTGATAGTTTGGGATGTTCCTTTTTGCATAGTCAGTTCTTTCCCTTTATTGTTTTTTCCCCATCTATGCCCGAGGCCACTCTCTTCTTAACTTGCTTCGGTTATTTCAGTTCCAGTTTTTAAATGGGATCTAATAATTGCAAAGCTGAATGAAAGATAAAACAAACAGAACAATTTGAATTTTGGCACATAGCTGGTAGAACTATACCTAGTGAAGGTCTGCTGTAATTGCCTGGTTACCTATAGCATTTTCTGGTGGGGTGGATAAAGCAATGTCAAAGAGCCAAAAGTGCTTTTTAGGGTGAAAGGGCTCATCAGGTGTTTGCTCTCTAGGGAGCATGCCACTGGCCAGGGCTTGCAGTCTTTCAGGAGTGGTGCACTGGATTGTATTTAGTAATCTCAAAGTAAAAGGTTAAGACTGCTGGTTCACAATATCCAATGAAATCTTGCAAATAATTATACAAACAGACTCTAATGCTATTAAAACAACATGTTACTATTCAGTCCCTTAAAACTATGTAATTAAAATTATGAGATAAGCACATGAGATAAGAACTGATGTCTAACTTCCATTTCTTCTGATATTTTTACACTCGCTCACACCATCTGTAGTTGTTGTTTTTTTGAAAATTGATGCACAGCAACCAGTCAAGTTAATTAATGCATGTCAATTACTGATTGCTTTCTGTCGCAAAAGCATATGGTTAAGCCCCTAATTAAAACTGTACCATTTCAAATTGAAATGTATCAACACAGCTTAGCTCCAGTGTGTTTAAATGTGAATGAAAAGTTTCTAAGTTAAATACATGGCATGATGGTAAATGGGGAAAATAAACTGAAGTTCCTCTAAGCAGTCCTGAGGACTTCTGCTCCCAGCCCTTCATGAGTTCTGGTCTCTTGGCCCACTTGGCTCCCAGTCCCCCATTAGCTGTGTCCCCCCTCCCCTAGCCTCACCCCTGCTTTTACTGAAGATCTTCACTCCCCTCAACTAGGCGAGGGGGTTGGCACTGTAGCCCCTAAAGCATCTTTTTTACTCTGGTCTTGCTGATACTGTCTCACATATTGGGGTATTTAGATTTCAGGGAATGATTTATCAGAGTCACTCACTCTGGGAGGTGGGAGAGAGGAGAGGCTGAGAGGGAGTTTGCTCCCCACACTCTGTAGGACCATGTTCAACCCTGGTAGGCTCCATGTTACCTCATCCTCCACCCTCCCCCATGTGTCTCTGCTCATGTGTCACCTTCTGATCATAATGCCACTGGCCTCAGCAGAGCTCCCAGACAGTGTTGTACTTAAAGTACTGCACAGGATCTTTTCAGGGGGAATAAGGCAAAACGCCACATTTATTAGTAATACATGTATTCACTAACGCTGTATCATATGCATATGATATATATATTACACAAGCACACTCCATCTTGTTGTTGTTACCAAATAGTTGCTCCCCTTAACTGCACTGGCCAGGTGAGTTAGATGGGGGAGGGGGTGGAGCCGGGCTTCTGCCAATCCGGATCGATGCTCCCATGTTGACAAGACGAGACTCGGGGTCCTCTGCAAGACACCTCACTTCTATAGCAGCTTTCTTCTCATGCAAATCTATACCAGATTCAAAATCTGTGTCTGTGTCCATTGGTCCTTTGTGCTGCTTTCTTCTGGGTGTTGTTCCAATGCTGCAAAGAAGGTGTTTCCAAAAGAAGGTGCTTG
The DNA here is from genome assembly GCF_002925995.2 of Terrapene triunguis. Lineage (NCBI taxonomy): Eukaryota > Metazoa > Chordata > Testudines > Emydidae > Terrapene > Terrapene triunguis. Next base: position 3,487 of record NW_020697146.1, read on the forward strand.
CTTCTAACCCCTGAGGCCATCAGTATGTCTGCTTGTCTTTAATGAGCTCACTTGACACGTTTTATTGTCCTTGGGTCTGGCTCCCAGCCCCTCTCCAAGGGTTGAGGCTGTTTGGAGGTGCTGCCTTCCATGCCTTGCTCATCCACACCTCATTCATTCAACAGGGCAATTGATTAAGAGTGGGGAGGGGGGGAAGATCTTGTTCTACTGCTAGCAAAAAGACATTTTTCTTCTATCTTATTCTATCCTTAGGGGCTATAACATTATACCAAGGGCAATGCAAAGTTTCTACATGAGGCTTTGATACAAAGTTTCCATATACCAAGGCTCATCAATACAAGGTTTTATATGAGGCTTTGATACAAAGTTTCATGAAAATAGAGGTCACACGTGGGTAGACCCACTACAAGGTTATATGAAAAGGCACAATGTAAAGTCATATGAAAATTATCAGAGATTAATCTACAATAGGAGCTACATCACGATGGGGTTAATGTGGAAAGCACGTGTCAGGGACTGAGAGTGAAATACATCACAGGGAGGGTGTAATTATCCTCAGAGCAAGCATTACAATCTAGGAAGTGAAAAATTAAAGTACTTCATTACTTAAAAGTATGCTTGAAAGGATTGGATTTTTATCAGTAAATCTCAGTAAATGTCAATTTCACTGCACATGCATAAGAACAGCCATACTGGGTGAGGCCAAAGCTCTATCAAGCCCAGTATCCTGTCTTCTGACAGTGGCCAATGGCAGGTGCCCCAAAGGGAATGAACAGACAGGTTATCAAGTGATCCATCCCCTGTCATCCATTCCCAGCTTCTGGCAAACAGAGGCTAGGGACACCATTCCTGCCCATCCTGGCTAATAGCCATTGCTAGACCTATCTTCCAAGAATCTATCTAGCTCCCTTTTGAACCCCGTTATAGTAATGCAAACACACACACACGAAAAAATATTTATACAGGCAAAATGGCAAAAATGCTGCTGGAGTAAGTCGAGTTTGATTTACGGATATTTACACTATATTTTGCATGTGACATTGACAATTTCTGTTTGAACAGTTCTAAAGATCTAGCTTTTTTTGAATCTCAACATTTAATTACATAATTATTGTCTGACCACTCCCATAACTCCCACAGCTCTGAACACTGAAATTGGAGAAAGGGCTTAAAAATAGACATTGATATCATCTGTTGAAATTATTAATGAAAAATAGAGAAAATGGATTCAGCCAAGCCTACCAAACAGCAATTGAAATACGCTAGGGGATGGAAATTCACAGCTAAGGCACCCAACCTTAATTCTGCCCTGTAGTGACACCAGGCAATCGCCATAGGGCTACAAATAAGGCATTTTAATGTATAAAGTCCCAGATTAGATTACACTGATTTGTAAAGACACATGAGATTTTCCCTCAGGGTATCACCTTCACTGGGTTGTTCCTTTTATAGGTAATTCCCAGAAGTCAATAGATAAATAAGATCCTATCAGTTATGAAGTGGCTGTTTCAGATTTGTGGGGAGTGTCTATAATTTTGCACTGGGGTCCAGGTCCTTGGAGAGACGGAGCCTTGGTAATATCCAGCCAAGCCTAAAAAAGGATTGGACCTGTTTGACTTTGGGACAGGCCACTTTTGGGTAGCATTCACTTTGGCCTGTAGGGGGATGATAGTTCCTTGACCCACCTCTGGTGTCCAAGGTAAGTCACTCTGTTTAGGCCTATTTGACACTTTTTAGCCTTAATGGTTAGTCTTGCCTCCCTTATGCACTTGAAGACTTTTTGTAGGTGCTCCAGGTGTTCTGCCCATGAATCAGAAAAGATGGTCACATCATCAAGGTAGATGACTGCAGATTCTCCCAATCCCACTAGGAGACTATCTACAAGTTTCTGGAAAGTGGTGGGTGTATTTCTGCCTGAAAGGGAGCACATTAAATTCATACAGCCCTACATGGGTGATGAAGGCTGACCTTTCCTTGGTGAATTCATCTAGCGGTACTTGCCAGAACCCCTTGGTTAAGTCTAAGATAGAGATGAACTGGGCACATCCCAGTTTCTCCAATAGCTCATCTGTGCGTGGCATTGGATAGTTGTCTGGGCGAGTCACAGCATTTAGCTTATGGTAGTCCGCGCAAAAGTGTATTTCCCCATGTCTGTTAATGCCTGGCATACACTTCTAGCCCTGGTGTTGCTTAGAGCTACTGCTTCCAGCCATCGGGTGGCAAAATCCATGCAAGTCAGTATGTACTGCTTTCCTCTGTGTGTCTTTTTCAGAAAAGGACCCAGAATATCCACAGCTACTCACTGAAATGGAACCTCAATTATGGGGAGTGTCTGGAGAGGGGCTTTGACCTGGCACACATTCCTTGGCACACCTCACAAGACCGGACATAGGTAGAAACATCCTTGCCCATTTCCTCCCAGTGGAATGACCTCCCCAAACAGTCTTTGGTCCTGTTCACCCCAGCATGGCCACTAGGAAGATCATGGGCTAAGCTCAAGAGCTTTACTCGGTACTTAGTTGGAACTACCAACTGTCTTTGAAGATGCCAGTCTTCCTGGTGCCCACCAGAAAGAGTTTCCTTGTATAAAAGTTCTCTTTCTACAACAAACCAGGATTGATTAGAAGAGCTGAGAGGTGGTGGGTTGCTCCGTGCCTCCGTCCAAGCTCCCTGGAGGCTATCATCTGCTTCCTACTCAGCCTGGAACTGTTCCCTTGATGCTGGAGACATCAGTTCCTCATTGGAATGGGGACTTGGGCTTGGTCCCTCTGGAAGCAATGTAGGTGATGGGGCTTGGTCCCTCTGGAAGTGATGTAGGTGAACCGCTCTCCACTGGTGCACTATGTTGTATTTCAGGCTCCTGCTGAGCCTCTTGCGTAGGTTTATCTGCTGCTGCCCGGGCAGGCTTGGGGGTGCCCTCTGGCGTTGGAGTTGTAGACGGGGTTGCAAGCGCTGGATTCAGTGCTGGAAATGGTTCTGGTACTGGTTGCTCTGCCCATTCCGGTTCTGGGACTGGTTCTGGTTGCGTCTCTGGGACTGGACCCACTACTGTTGTTGCAGTCGTTGGCAGGGGATCCGGTTCTACCACCTCAGTTTGGGGCTCTGGTAACACAGACAGGGCCCTGGTAGAAGGCTCAAGAACAGGTATAGGTGTGAAAGCTTGCTTAGCCTGGCTGCGGGTGACCATTCCCACCCTCCTGGCTAGCTTCACATGGTTGGCCAAGTCTTCCCCCAGCAGCATGGGGATGGGATAATCATCATAGACTGCAACAGTCCACGTTTCTGACCAGCCCTTGTACTGGACAGGCAACTTGGCTGTAGGCAAGTTTAAAGAGTTTGACATGATGGGTTGAATCGTCACTTGGGCTTCTGGGTTGATGAATTTGGGGTGCACTAAGGATTGGTGGATAGCTGAGACCTGTGCTCCAGTGTACCTCCACGTGGTGACCTTCTTCCCATCCACACTCACAGTTTCCCTGCTTTGCTCTGAGGGTATCTGGCAGGCATCTGGGCCTGGGGACCTTTAGTGTGATTCCAGTGTAATGAGCTGCAATCTGTTGTTGTTCTTGGGGCAGTTGGCCTTCACATGCTCCAGCTCATTACATTTAAAACATTGCCCAGCTGACTGCTCACTGGGGCGAGGTGGGTTGCTGGAGATTCGTGTGGTGGGACAATAAGGTGTTTGGGGTTTTCCTTGGGATGTAGGTGGGGCCTTGGGTCTGCCCCGGTGGTAGGGTGTTGTTTCGGGTTGCCCCTTCTGAGATCCGCTCCAACTGCTACGAGCTTTTTTCTTTTCCACCACCTCCACCCATTTGGTTCTGATCTCCCCCGCCTCGATTACAGTTTTGGGCTTCCCATCTAGGATGTACCTTTCTATTTCCTCAGAGACACCCTCTAAGAACTGCTCCATTTACATTAGGAAAGACAGATCTTCCAGAGATTTAACGCTTTCTCCTGATATCCAGGCATCCCAATTTTTTACAATGTGGTAGGCGTGTCGGGAAAATGCCACATCTGTTTTCCACCTTAGGGATCTGAACCACTGATGGGCATACTCGGGTGTTAGCCCCATTCTAATACTGGCCTTTTTTAAAAAAAAGTTCATAGCTGTTCATGTGTTCTTTAGGCATTTCAGCTGCCACCTCTGCTAAGGGTCCACTGAGCTGTGGCCTCAGCTCCACCATATACTGGTCTGTAGAGATGCTGTACCCGAGGTAGGCACGTGCAAAATTTTCTAAGAAGGCCTCTGTATCATCACCTAGTTGTAGGTGGGGAATTTTTTGGAATGTGGAGCGGTACCTGGAGAAGGACTGTTAGGGTTCTCTGGTAGACCCAGCTTAGCCCTTTCCAGATCTAAGTGCTTCAGCTCTAACTCTGTATCTAAGCGTTTCGCCTCTGCCTTCAAGCGGTTTGTCTCCATTTCCATCTCTAAGCATTTCGCTTCTTTCTTCTCCTCCACTTCCAACTTCAAGCGCTTTAAGGCCGTATGTCTTTCATGTTCTTTCTGTCTCTCTTCAGCTTCCAATCTGGCTAATTCTAGTTTCTTTTGGACCTCACTTTCCATCATCCTAGCCTTCCTACACTTAGCCTAGCCTAACCTGAGAGCTAGAAAGGGGGGGGGGAGGGGAAAAAGCTTGTGAATTCCCTTGCAGGAACTTAACTACTCTGCCCTCAGGCAAAGGGAAAAAATCCAGCTGCTCTCAGCTAAAAAAAGTGTCCTTTAAAAATAATAATAATAATAATAACCTCCCTGGTTTTCAAGTAGCCAAAAAAAAAATGTGTCCTTTTAAAATCCTGAGGTCTGTGCTTCGGGTTCATAATGATCCCACTGTGCTGCCACCATGTCAAGGTTCCCTCCCCATGCTGAACTCTGGGGTATAGTTGTGGGGACCCGCATGAAAGACCCCCTAAGCTTATTTCTACCAGCTTAGGTTAAAACTTCCCCAAGGCACAAATACTTTTCTTGTCCTTGGACGGTATTGCTGCCACCACCAAGTGATTTTAGATAAGAATCCAGGAAAAAGGGCCACTTGGAGTTCCTGTTTCCCCAAAATATTTCCCCAAGCCACTTCAGCCCCTTTCCTGGGGAGGCTTGAGAATAATATACCAACCAATTGGTTACAAAGTGAGCACAGACCAAACCCCTGGGTTTTTAGGACACTGAAAATCAATCAGGTTCTTAAAAGAAGAATTTTATTTAAAAAAAAAAGAAAAAAAGTAAGAGAATCACACCTGCAAAATCAGGATGGAAGGTAACTTTACAGGGTAAATAAAAAATTTAAAACACAGAGGATTCCCCTCTGACTCTGCTTTCCAGTTACAAAACAGGAATGAAATTACCTCTTAGCATAGGGAAAATTCACAAGCTAAAACAAAAGATAATTTAACACATTTCCTTGCCTTTACTTACAATTTTTGTTATCTTAGATGCTCATTTCAGGTAGGTTTTTAGGAGATTTTTTTTCTGCCTGGTCCCTCTCTCTTCCAGACAGAGAACAAACAGAGAGCACAAACAAAACCTTCTTCCGCCCCCCCCCCCAAGGTTTGAAAGTATCTTCTTTTCTTATTGGTCCTTTTGGTCAGGTGCCAACCAGGTTATTTGAGCTTCTTAATCCCTTACAGGTAAAGGAGGGATTTTATGCTACCCTTAGCTTTATGTTTATGACAAGGTGTGATTGTGATATGAGAGGGTCTGAGTCCCCCCATGTGTGCAATGAAAGGAAAGAAGTGTATGTGTATCTTGAGCTTCCAGTCTGTATCATTTCTGCACTGAGCTGTGCATGTTGTCAGGAAGAAACAGGGGACTCTTTGCCATGGGAATGGTCAGCATCTGAGATGGGATCGAGAGCAGTCAGTGTGCTTAATGATGGGTAAGTGAATTTAGAATGTTAGCTGGAACTTCTGTAAGGATGAAAGAGTTGTAAAAAGGGGTGAAGAGGTGTTCAATTAACCAAATATGTGGCTGTTCCTGGGGAGCAGGCTCAGTATCTGAGTGTAGAACAGGTGTCAGTAGCTCCTGTACAGCGCAGCTCACCTAAAACCAAATTCCGTCTCAGCAAAGATAAAGTGCTTTATTGTGTGCCATAGTTGGCATTTTCTCTAGTACTTTAGTGATAGGCACTATCTCAAATGGCCGGTGTACACAGGTGTGTTGTAGGAGTAAATAAAGGGTCATTGCTCATGTGGGTCAGTATTATGATTACATTGGTGTATACCTTATCTCTGCATTTCCTGATTATTAAAAGTTTGAGTTTTGCTGATCTCTCTTCTGGAGGGGCACCAGACAGCTCTGGGCAACCTTAAATCCTGAATTATCATTTTTTTGGAGTGAATTTCCTGGCTTTTTGCACAGAGTAATGTTGGCTGGAGGAATTAGCATCCCTATAGGCAGTTGTGGGTCTCACACAAGTTTGCAATCAGAGGCACAGAGAAGTGCAATGACTTACCCAAGGTCACCCAGCAGGCCCGTGGCATAGCCAGGAATTGTCCCTGTCCAGTGCTCTCTCCACGTAGTTGCTCGGTGATTCTGAAGTGCTGCTCCCCTCTCCTGTACTTTTTATTACGGTGGAATGGGAACAATCATCATGCTTTCAAATGTCTCTCTCCTTCTCCACCTCCTCCTTCTGCCACCATTTCCAGCTCTACCTCCCCTTCTTTCAAGAGTTTGTCATGGGCAGTTGGTAACAGAACCAATGAGAGAAATCTCTGACATAGTCTGTGCCCCAAGATCTTGACAGTTTAATCACATGGTGGTTACAGTAACTAAGTACATGAGAGAAGACTGGTGTTTGTGTCTCTTTCCTTCTCCACCTTCTGCCACCATTTCCCATTCAACCTCCCCTTCCTGTCCATGCCCTCCAGCCCTTTCTTAGCACTGTAAAAGCCAGTAACTGTTTCCTGTCCTAGGCTGCTGCACACACGTTTTACAGGCAGCAGCAGCGTACGGTCTGGTGCATGCCACCTTGGTGATGTAGCCTGAGCTGCAGACTGAGCTGGGCCCCTCACTGCTACTTCCAGCTGGTCCTTCTGCTCCTGGTCCAGCCATGCCCTAGCTCTGCCCAGTCTGCCTCTCTTCCAAACAGGCCCCCTCCCCTATACACTCTGGCCTGCCCCTCCACACCATAGACGTGTAACATGTAGCTTTAAACTATTCCTATTTTGGATTTGGGGATGATGAAATTTGTGTTACCTTCAGCTCCTCCCCCACCCCCCGACCCCAGTTTCACTTATTTGGTGGTGCCCTGATGGTTTTCCATTGATAGTTTGGGAGGGAGCAAGGCTGGTCACTTGAGGCTTGTGTTACCTTGCCAGCTGACTAGTGAGAAGTGATGACTCCCTCTTGGGTGGATGGGCCAATCCCGGGGCCTGTTACCTCTCGGTGATTGATTTTTCCATTCCAAGTCCATAAAGTAGATTTTCAATATAAATGCTTTGTTCTGTACATATGACCCATACGTTGATCTCTCAGTCATTATAACAGGAGTACTTGTGGCACCTTAGAGACTAACAAATTTATTAGAGCATAAGCTTTCGTGGGCTACAACCCACTTCTTCGGATGCATATAGAGTGAAATATATTGAGGAGATATATATACACACATACAGAGAGCATGAACAGGTGGGAGTTGTCTTACCAACTCTGAGAGGCCAATTAAGTAAGAGGGGAAAAAAAAAAAAAAAAAACTTTTGAAGTGATAATCAAGATAGCCCAGTACAGACAGTTTGATAAGAAGCAAGTGTGAGAATACTTACAAGGGGAGATAGAGTCAATGTTTGTAATGGCTCAGCCATTCCCAATCCCTATTTAGCCCTGAGTTGATTGTGTCTAGTTTGCATATCAATTCCAGCTCAGCAGTCTCTCGTTGGAGTCTGTTTTTGAAGTTTTTCTGTTTTAAGATAGCCACCCGCAGGTCTGTCAAAGAATGGCCAGACAGGTTAAAGTGTTCTCCCACTGGTTTTTGAGTATTATGATTCCTGATGTCAGATTTGTGTCCATTAATTCTTTTGCGTAGAGACTGTCCGGTTTGGCCAATGTACATGGCAGAGGGGCATTGCTGGCACATGATGGCATATATCACATTGGTAGATGTGCAGGTGAACGAGCCCCTGATGGTATGGCTGATGTGATTAGGCCCTATGATGGTGTCACTTGAATAGATATGTGGACAGAGTTGGCATCGGGCTTTGTTACAAGGATAGGTTCCTGGGTCAGTGTTTTTGTTCAGTGATGTGTGGTTGCTGGTGAGTATTTGCTTTAGGTTGGGGGGTTGTCTGTAAGCGAGGACAGGTCTGTCTCCCAAGATCTGTGAGAGTAAAGGATCATCTTTCAGGATAGGTTGTAGATCTCTAATGATGCGCTGGAGAGGTTTTAGTTGGGGGCTGAAGGTGACAGCTAGTGGTGTTCTGTTATTTTCTTTGTTGGCCCTGTCTTGTAGGAGGTGAACAGGTGGGAGTTGGTAAGACAACTCCCACCTGTTCATGCTCTCTGTATGTGTGTATATATATCTCCTCAATATATTTCACTCTATATGCATCCGAAGAAGTGGGTTGTAGCCCACGAAAGCTTATGCTCTAATAAATTTGTTAGTCTCTAAGGTGCCACAAGTACTCCTGTTATTTTTGCGGATACAGACTAACACGGCTGCTACTCTGAAACCTCTCAGTCATTATGAGTCTTAACCATTTATGAGCTTTCTGTAGATCTCTCACATGATCATCTTCAAGAGATGTGTTTGGTGTGATGGGTTTGTCAGGTCTCAGGTGAGAGCTGCTGGCAAAGACCAAGTGACCCTTTGCCAAGGGATCTCTGTGTCACTCTCTAACCCCCGTAGGCCAGGGAGAGGATGACTTTCTGCCAGTGGCCTTCAGGACAGGTGCTGAGTTCACTGCAGTGCCCCATGTCCCCTCTCCATTTCCCTTCTCGGTGTGCTGTCTGGGACGCTGCCCTACTTCCTGCTCCCCAAGCCACCTCATATCTACTCCATGCGCCAGGCTGCTGACAGCCCCCAGTGAGAGGTCATCCAGCCCATCAAACTGGTGCCCAACTGCTGGGCCTCAGGCCTTCTTGGGTGCAGCTCTGTGAGTCCAATTGCCCCCTGCCCCAGGGGTGCTACAGGGGCATGTCGTTCTAGTGTGTCAGGGCTCAACCCTCTGGCTGAGGCCTCGGGGCACTTTCTTACTCTCTTGGGGTACCAAGTGAAACAGCAAAAGAGCCGACTGTTGGCAAACAAGGGTAAATAAAGGAATGAAAGAAAGAAACGGGGTGGTGGTGGTAAATGTGGACAGCTCCCATCAGGATATGGGCTTCTCTTACTTCTGGGGGCCCTGGGAGTGTCTCAGTCCCCTTCAGATTTTACTGGGTCTCCAGCGCAAGTTTCAACCTGCTCCCCCTTTGAGCTCCGGGGATCCCCACCCTCCCTCAGTGAAGGCCAGAGCCCCGAATGCTGCCAGCCTGCTCTTTGGGGCTGGAGATGCTCCACAGACTGTTCCCTTCCCAGGGTTGCCCCCATCTGAGTAGAGTAGGTCTCTCCTGTTCACTCCTGCTCCAGTCCTGGCATGGTTTTCTGTTGTGGTGGAGCTGTGCCAGTCCAGACTAAAGCAGCAATTTAACCACTTCTGTGCCAGTGTGGGGTTTATATAGCCCTTCACAGGTGCCCAGGGAATGGCCCCCCATCAGCCCCATGTCTGATGTGGTGGGGTGACCCACTGGCAGCATTGCCTTTGAGGGTGCTGCTCCCTCCCCTCCCCCTTTACTGCCACCACAATGCCTGTCACCTTCACTTCCTGAGGGGTGATGCCCAGAAGGTGTGTTTTGTTATCCCTTTCCCTACCCCCCAGGATCTGTTGTGCACCCTCTCTCACTCACCTCTGTCTCAGGAGATAGAGCAGGTCATGGGACATGGGTGATGCTATGCTGGAGATCCATCATCACTGAAGGAGTGGCAGCCTTGACCCTCCTTGAAGGTTGCTGGGATGCTGATATTCACTGGAGGAGAACTGGAGCTTGACTGAGTCCATAGACCATTTGGCCCACACTGTGTCACTGTAAAGCTTGCTCTGCATTGCTGCAAATTGCTGCTGGTGGCATTGCACCCATAAGTCTCTGTAACACTGTTTTCAGCAATGCCCCTCTGCCATATACATTGGCTAAACCGGACAGTCTCTATGCAAAAGAATAAATGGACACAAATCTGACATCAGGAATCATAACATTCAAAAACCAGTAGGAGAACACTTCAATCTCTCTGGTCACTCAATAACAGACTTAAAAGTGGCAATTCTTCAACAAAAAAACTTCAAAAACAGACTCCAATGTGAAGCTGCAGAACTGGAATTAATTTGCAAACGGGATACCATCAGATTAGGCCTGAATAAAGACTGGGAGTGGTTGGGTCATTACAAAACCTAAACCTAATTTCCCCAATACTAATTTCTCCCTACTGTTAGGCACACCTTCTTGTCAACTGTCTGTAATGGGCCGCTCTCTTACCACTTCAATAGTAGTTTTTCCTCCCTTGGTATCCTGCTGTTAATTGATTTATCTTGTTAGACTGACCTCACACTTGGTAAAGCACCCCCATCCTTTCATGTATTTATACCTGCTCCTGTATTTTTCACTCCATGCATCTGATAAAGTGGGTTCTAGCCCACAGAAGCTTATGCCCAATTAAATTTGTTACTCTCTAATGTGCCACAAAGACTCGTTGTTTTTGCTGTCTTCAGTGACTCGAGAGCATGAGCACCAGCCTGAGGCAGACTGGTAAGAAGCAGGGAACAAACCCCAAATTGGTTGTGAGGTCTATATGTAGATTTCACCAACCAAGTATACAGTGTAAATGCTTCAGGCACTGTAACAGCATTAACATGGAATCACAGACCGTCCCATTGGGTCATCCCATATATCTCACCATGCAGGTGAGCCAGCCTTTGTGACAGATGGTCCCTTACACCAGGGGTCCCCAGCCCGGTGCCTGCAGGCCCCATGGCGCCCGCCGGGGCATCTAAGTGCGCCCACGTACTGGCCGGCAGATGAGCATCTGCCAAAATGGTGCCGACAAGCAGCGTCATCCAGAGGTGTCGCCGCCTCTGGATGATGATGCTTATTGGCAGCATTGTGGCGGTGATGCATATTGACGTTGCGGCATTTTGGCGGATGCTCTTCCGCTGGCCCAGTCCTCCATGGCTCGTCGTCTGACGCCTGCCAGACACGAAAGGTTGGGGACCACTGCCTTACACCAGGGGTTCTCAACCTTTTTCTTTGAGGCCCGCCCCCCAAAATGCTATAAAAACTCCACGGCTCACGTGGGCCACGATAACTGGTTTTCTGTATATACAAGCCAAAGCCGGTGTTAGGAGGTATCAAGCAGGGCAATGGCCTGGGGCCCCATGCCACAGGGGCCCCCACAAAGCTACATTGCTTAGGCTTTGGCTTCAGCCCTGGGTGGTGGGGTTCAGGGGCCTGGACTTCAGCTCCAGACGCTGGGACTTGAGCTTTCTGCCCTGGGCCTCGGTGAGTCTACTACTGGCCTTGCTTGGCAGCCGCCCAAAACCTGCTCATGCCCCCTCAGGGGGCCTCAGACCCCTGGTTGAGAACCACTGCCTTACACCACGAATCACAGCAATGTTCAGGTTACTGCCAGTCCCAAAGGACCAGTCACTTCCTTAGGTCAATTGAATCTTAGATCACACAACAAAGATAACACTTGTAGCCAGTCCTGTAATAACCTGTACTGAGATTTATTTAAAAGGAAACAAGAGTTGTTTAGAAAGTTAAAGCAGATGCAGACGAGTTACAGTCTTAAATTTCAAAAGGTAATAGAAGCTTCTTTAATAAGCAAGCTCTACATATCCTTTAGGACTAATGCAGGCTAAGCAGCTGGGGATCTCTTGATTATGCCTAGAAACTTTGACCCCCAGAGGCCAAGCAGCATACAGATAATCAGTTCATTCTGTGTGGGTTTTTTTATCCCCTTCCTGCCATGTGCTCTGAGCTGCTGGGAACTCAGCTAATGGGAAGTCCAGAGTAGAACAGCAGTCGTTTGTCTTCTTTAACATCCCATAATAATCGATCTGCTGTTGATGGAACTGTCCTGCCAGGCAGGGTGTAATGCATTTTGTTGCCAATCAGCACTTCCCCTAGGTAAAGTCTCTCTCCTGTCTGGTGATTTACATAACCACAGAGGCTCACAATGCAACTAGTCAGATATTAATCCAGGCAGCAACTCAATAAAGCATTCAATAAAGTCTAAACACATTCTTGTCATTCTAATACCTGTTTTAACAATACTAACACAGGTGAGTCAGACTGATTCCAGCTATGCATTTGTCCATGTTCAATTAAGACATGGGCGCTTTTGCAAGAGCTAACACCTCGTCTGCCAGTGTCACAGGCAGGATTGGCAGGGATGGTGTCTCTAACCTCTGTTTGCCAGAAGCTGGGAATGGGTGACAGGAGATGGATATCTTGATGATTACCTATTCTGTTCATTCCCTCTGAAGCACCTGGCATTGGCCACTGAGGTAGATGGACCATTGGTCTGACGCAGTGGGTCACTCTTTTGTTCACAGTCTCTATGAGGCATATCTACTCATTTGGACTCACTGGGGAGCCACAGAAAGAAACAAGGTGTGCTGAGGCAAGAAGGACCAGTCTCAGAACACCCCGGGTCACGCTTGCCAAAAGCTAAAACTGGGCCCAGACGATGAAAGGGGCACTCCCAGGAGAGACTATATAAAGGCTGGAGCATCAAACAACTTCGTAAATCTGAGACAGCTGCCTTGGGGACAATGAGAACTGAAAGGGACCTTGAGAGGTCATCTAGTCCAGTCCCCTGCACTCAAGGCAGGTCTAAGTATTATTTAGACTCTCCCTGACAGGTGTTTGTCCAGCCTGCTCTTAAAAATCCCCGATGATGGAGATTTCACAACCTCCCTAAGTAATTTATTCCAGTGCATAACCACTCTGACACTTAGGAAGTTTTTCCTAATGTCCAACCGAAACCACCCTTACTGAAATTTAAGCCTATTGCTTCTTGTCTGATCCTCAGGTTAAGAAGAACAATTCTCCTTGTAACAACCTTTTATGTACTTTAAACCTGTGATCATGTACCCTCTCAGTCTTCTCTTCTCCAGACTAAACAAATGCAATTTTTTCAATCTTCCCTCATAGGTCATGTTTACTAGACTTTTCATCATTTTTGTTGCTCTTCTCTGGACTTTCTCCAATTTGTCCGCATCTTTCCTGAAATGTGGCACCGAGAACTGGACACAGTACTCCGCGCTGATTAGTCCTCAACTGGAGTAGAGAGGAAGAATTACTTCTCGTGTGTTGCTTACAATACTCCTGCTAATACATCCCAGAATGATGTTTCCTTTTTTGCAACAGCGTTACACTGTTGACCAGTGATTCTCAAACTTTTGTGCTGGTGACCCCTTTCACATAACAAGCCTCTAAGGGTTACCCCACTTATAAATTAAAAATCCTTTTTTATATAGTTAATACAGTTATAAATGCTGGAGGCGAAGCAGGATTTGGGGTGGAGGCTGACAGCTTGTGACTCCCCCATGTAATAACCTCGTGACCCCCTGTGGGGTCCTGACCCCCAGTTTGAGAACCCCTGCTGTTGACTCATATTTAGCTTGTGATCCACTATGACCGCCAGATCACTTTCCGCAGTATTCCTTCCTAGGCCGTCATTTCCCATTTTGTATGTGTGCAACTGATTATTCCTTCCTAAGTATAGTACTTTTAATTTCTCCTTATTGAATTTCATCCTATTTACTTCAGACTATTTCTCCAGTTTGTCTAGATCATTTTGAATTTTAATCCTATCCTCCAAAGCACTTGCAACTCCTCCCAGCTTGGTATCCTCCGCAAACTTGATAAGTGTAACAGAGAGACTCTGCTACTGGGAGGGGTTTACCATGTCTCAGATGATTACACCCTGGTGCGAGGGGGCTAAGCCTGTACTGGAATAAGGTCACTCTTTGCTTCACAGTGTGGCAGAACCTAGAATGTCCATTAGCAGGGAAAAATCCTGGGGGGAATCGGCATGTGGAATGGCCAAAAACCCCGTCTAAATTCTCTCACATTGCCCTTCTCCCCTGACAGGCTACAGAATAACGTCCACGTTTTGCTCCAGATCATCCCATCCTCCCAGGGGGAAGGAAATGGCCGCAATGGAGCTGACTCAGGTAAAGGATTATTAGGGAGCTGGTGGTGGGTTCTGCTTGGAGGGAGAGGAGCAGTAAATGCATAGGAGGGTGGGAGCTGCTAGAGGTGGTGGGAGGCAGGAAATATCTAGGGTGGAGAAAGGGAGGGGACAGGATGTGACAAACCTGCTGAGGCTTGTATACTTTAGGGTGTGATCGGTTGTTACCCTGGGGTGTAGTCTGGGGGGCTTCTGGGAACTGCTGTGCCCTCTAACCCTCAAGCTGGGCTGGCCCTTCTCACACTGCTTTCCTGGAGATTCAGCCAGCGTCTCCAGGCCGTTATCACCGAAAACGACAGCAGGTGGCGCCATGCATCCAGCTAAACTACCTGAGTTCTTTACCTAAGCCACTCAAGGAGAGATAGAAGACAACAGCCAATTTTCCAGCGATAAGTGATAGCAAAGATCAAAGGAGATTACTTAGCAAATAACCAAAAACTCAAACTAAGCCTAACATACTAGCTGGACAGAATTTGAATTAGCAATTTCTCAACCTGACTGATGATAGAAGCAGTCCACCAAGTTTCCATATACAAGCTAGAAATCCCTTTACCCTGGAACCAACACTTTCCTCCAGTTCAGTCTTTGTTCCTCAGGTGCTTCCAGGAGTTCTCTTGTGTGGGGAATGAGGCCAAGAGATGATGTCACACCCCACCTTATGTAGCTTTTTCATATGGTGGGAACCCTTTGTTTGAAACTCAGTTCCTAGTCCAGTTTGTGGAAAAATACAGGTACCAAAATGAAGTTCAGTGTCATGTGGCCTGGTCACATGCCCTGCTGAGTCATAGTAGCTGTGACTCATAGGCTGGCTGAAACATTCACAGGAAGGCTAAGCTCTTCCATGGTCCATTGACTTTGCTGATGAGCCATCAGTGCTGTATTCTTCATTGTTGTACCTGAAAGGCTAGTTGTCAGTGTTACCCAGAGTAAGCACATTTGAAATACAGATACATAGTCAATATCCATAACTTCAAATACAAACATGATCCATGCACACAAATAGGATAATCTTATTCAGCAAATCATAACTTTTCCAATGACACCGCACATGATGCACCTTGCACAAAATGCCTCATAATTATGTCCTAATCATACTATAATCATACCACTATGCTGAATGTGGGGTGTAGTGTCATATAGGGCCTAATTTCAAGGCACAGGAGTTGGGAATGGAACTTCCCCTCTTTGTGGAACAGGAAATAGCCCTCCAGCCAGGGCTGGGAAAACTTCCCAGATGCCCAGTGCTGGAACCTGAATCTACTGACACTTCATTAGTTACCCCCACCCCCAATCTTTGTGGCAACTGCAAACTTTATCAGTGATGATTTTATATTCTCTTCTAGGTCATTGATAAGAATGTGAAATAGCACAGGGCCAAGAACCAATCCTTGCGGGAACCCGCTAGAAAGAAATCCACTCGACCATGGTTCCCCATTTACAATCCCAGTTTTTTAATCTATTTAATATATGCTGTGTGTATTTTGTATCTTTCTAGTTTTCTAGTCAAAATATTGTGCTGAACCAAGTCATATGCCTTACAGAAGTCTAGGTATATTACATCAATACTATTAGCTGCAACCAAACTTTTGTTCTCATCCAATAAGGATATCCAGTTAGTTTGATAGGCTCTATTGTGTTTAAACCTTTGTTAATAGGTACTAATTATATTACCCTCCTTTAATTTTTTATTAATGAAATTCAGTATTGGCTGCTCCATTATCTTGCCCAGAATCGATTTCAGACTAACGCTCTTGTAATTAGCTGGGTCATCTTTTACACTTTTTAAATGTTGGCACAGCATTAGCTTTATTCCTGTCTTACGGTATTTCCCCAGTGTTCCAAGTCCTAATTAAAATCAACATTAACAGTCCACCATGCCCCTCCACCAGGTCTTTCAAAACTCTTGGATATAAGTTGTCTGGACCTGCTGATTTAAACATGTCTAACATTAATAGCTGCTGTTTAACGTCCTCATGAGTTATTGTTGGAATGGCAAGACTGTCAGCATCAACATCTTATGATATAAGAACATCATCTGAACATCTTATGATATAAGAACATCATCTGTTTTTCTTCAAATCCAGGAGAGAAATATTTATTGAACACTTTACCTGTTCTGCATTATTTTTGACAATTCTGCCATTTCCGTCTAGTAATTTACCACTACCATTGTTAGGATTAATTTTGTACTTAATATACTTTTAAAAACTTCCTTCTTATTTTCATTGATTGATCATTGATTTCTGATAGCTTCCCTTACCAATTTTCTACAGTTCTGACCTAACTTATATTCTTTACTATTGACTTCCCCTTTCTTCCATATATTTTATTTGGAGAGTGTTGGGATTCCTATCAGGGAGCCACCAGCACGGTCCAGAGACAACCCCATCTCCTATATCAAGCTCTCGCTAGTAGGTATGTGATAAATGTGAAGACCCTGCCTCCGTCTGTCAGCTGGGAGACACAAAGTTTCTCTCTTTCTACCCTCTGATGCCTCCTGGCTGCTCTAAGCAAGGTGAGGTGGGACTCTGCTAACATGTGCCTCCAGGAGCTTCCATTTACCTAGTGCTGCTGTTCCATGAATAGTGGGGTTGTGACTGGGGCAGCAGGTACTGAGTGTTGGACTCTTGCTCTTTCAGGGGCCGGTGACTTTCGAGGAGGTGGCTGTGTATTTCACCAGGGAAGAGGGGGCTCTGCTGGACCCCACTCAGAGAGCCCTCTACAGGAATGTCATGCAGGAGAACTATGAGACGGTGGTCTTGCTGGGTAAGGAGTCCTGTCCCCTCAGTTATTAGAAGCTGTGGAGTCTCTAAAGAACCTGAGTAGTAATAACTTTATACCTTTATTAATCATACAAGTTTTGACAAGTTTCCTTACCCCCCTTTTTTTTCCTTATCTCCCACCCACTAATATAACACTGGTCTACAATTTTTGAGAAGTCGTCTGCTTCAGAGATAA
>NW_020697147.1:0-1743 GCF_002925995.2 Terrapene triunguis
ATTTAACATCCCTGTGGCGGGGGAAACATCACACCAGCCCACCACGGTAGCATTTAATTTCAGAAAAGAAAACTACACAAAGATGAGGAAGTTAGTAAAAAAGAAATGAAAAGCTACAGTACCAAAAGGGAAATCCCTGCAAGCTGTATGGAAACTTTTTAAAGACACCATAATAGAGGCTCAATTTAAATGTATACTCCAAATTTAAAAAAACATAGTAAGGGAACCAAAAAAGTGCCACTGTGGGTAAAGAACAAAGTAAAGAACTTTGAGAGGCAAAAAGGAATCTTTTCAAAAGTGGAAGTTAAATCCTACTCAGGAAAATAGAAAGGAGCATAAACTCTGGCAAATGAAGTGTAAAACTATAATTAGAAAGACCAAAAAAGAATTTGAAGAACAGCTAGCCAAAGACGCAAAAAGTAATATGAAAAAAAAAAATGAAGTTCATCAGAAGCAGGAAGTTCCCTCACTGAAGACTCTTAAGCAAAGTAAGCTGTTGTGAAGTTAGGGGGAAGGTCCTCCCAGGGATCAGTAACTGGTTAAATGATAGGAAACAAAGGGTAGGAATAAATGGTCAGTATTCAGAATGGAGACAGGTAAATAGCGATGTACCCCAGGAGTCTGTACTGGGACAAGTACTCTTCAACTTATACATAAACAATCTGGAAAAAGAGGTAAACAGTGAGGTGGCAACATTTTCAAATGATACAAAACTACTCAAAATAGTTAAGTCCAAAGCAGACTGCAAGGAGTTACAAAGGGTTCTCACAAAACTGGGTGACTGGGCAACAAAATGGCGGGTGAAATTCAATGTTGATACATTGGAAACCATAATCCCAACTATACATATAAAATTATGGAGTCTAAATTTGCTGTTACCACTTAAGAAAGAGATCTTGGAGTCATTGTGGATAGTTCTCTGAACACATCCACTCAATGTGCAGCGGCAGTCAAAAAACGAATAGAATGTTGGGAGTCATTAAGAAAAGGATAGATAATAAGACTGAAAATATCATATTACCTCTATAAAAATCCATGGTATGCCCACATCTTGAATACTGCGTGTACATGTGGTCACCCCATCTCAAAAATGATATATTGGAACTGGAAAAGGTTCAGAAAAGGGCTACAAAAATGATTAGGGGTATGGGACAGCTTCCGTAGGAGGAGAGATAAAGAAGACTTTTCAGCTTAGAAAAGAGACGACTATGGGGGGATATGATAGAGCTCTATAAAATCCTGACTGATGCGGAGAAAGTGAATAAGGAAGTGTTATTTACTCCTTCCCGTTACACAAGAACTAGGGGTCACCAAATGAAATGAATAGCCAGCAGGTTTAAAAGAAATAAAAGGAAGTATATAAACAAATAAAAGGAAGTATTTCTGCACACAACGCATAGGCAGCCTGGGAAACTCTGTGTGAAGTATTTCTTCACACAATGCAGAATCAGATTGGGCAACTCTTTCTCAGGGTTGTATTATGCGATGTTCTCATTGACTCATTGCGAGGTTCCTAAGGGCCTAAACACTTTTAAAAATAGGCTTTAGACCCTTTTGCAAATGTTACCCTTTTTTTCAACAAACACAGGAAAGAAAGCTCCACTGGGAGCAAAGATGACATGCTGAGAAAAATAATGACACGAAGACGTAGAAAAGGTCAGACCATAAAAAACCTAATTCTCCAAAATAATCTAAAAATGAGAAAAACCAAGAATCCATATATTTTGTAAAAATGACAGATTC
>NW_020697148.1:0-1744 GCF_002925995.2 Terrapene triunguis
TTCTTTATTGATAGATTCATAGGATATAAGGGACCATTTGATCATCCAGCCTGACCTCCTGTATGACACAGGCCCTTACATTTCACCCATTTATCCCTGTATTGAGCTCCATAAGTTGTGTTTGACTAAGACCTGATCTAAAGTAGGATTTTACATCATGGAATCATAGAGCCACAGGGTGAGAAGGGACCACAAGGGTCATCTAGTGTAACCCCTGCCGAGATGCAGGATGTGATCTGTCTAAACCATCCCTGACAGGTGACTATCCAGCCTCCTTTGGAAAACCTCCAGCTAAGGAGCTTCCACAACTTCTCGAGGTGTCTGCTCCATTGTTCTCCTGTTAGTACAGTTAAGAATTTTTTCCTGAGGTTTAATCTAAATCTGCTCTGTTGTAGTTTGAACCCACTGCCTCTTGTTCTGCCCTCAGTGGCAAGAGAGAACATTTTTTCTCCAACTTTTTTGTGGCAGCCTTTCAAGTATCTGAAGGCTGCTGGCATGTCCCCCCTTTATCTCCTCTTTTCCAAACTAAATATACCCAGTTGCTTCAGCCTTTGCTCATGTGGTTTGCATTCCAGCCCTTGGATCCTCTTTGTCTCTCAACTCTGGATCCTTTCTAGTTTCTCTACATCCTTCCTATGGATTGGTGACCAAGACTGGACACAGCACTCCAACTGTGGCCTAACCAGTGCTGTGTAGAGTGGTATAATCATCTCCTGTGACTTGCATGCTATGCCTGTGTTAATGCAACCTAGCCCTACATTTGCATCTTTTTTTTCAAAAGTAAATACATCCACACCCCTGTGTAGACAGCATGAGGTCGAATGAAGAATTCTTCCATCGACCTAGCTCCCACCTCTCAGGGAGGTGGATTACCTGCACTTACGGGAGAACTCCTGTCGTCGGTGTAAGTAGTGTCTACACTGAAGTGCTACAGCAGTGACGCTGTAACAGTTTAAGTGTAGATGAGCCCTTAATCAGATCTTCCAGAAAAGCATCCAGTCTGGATCTGCAGCCATGGGGAGTTGTAGAATTCACCCACTTCCCTTTGCAGTTTGTCCCAATGATTAATCACCCTCAGTGCTAAACATTTGGCCTTTTTTCCAGCTGGAATTTCTCTGGCTTCAGTTTCCAACTACTGGGTCTGGCTCTGCCTTTCTCTGCTAGATTACAGAGCCCATTATTACCCACAGTTTTCTACCCACGGAAGTTTCCTCTTGATTGCCTTTTTGATAAGATAAATAGATGAAGCTCTTTAAGTCTCTCTCTGTCAGGCATTTTCTCCAGCCTCTAAACATTTTTGTGGCCCTTTTCTGCACCCTCTCCAATTTTTCAACATGCTTTTTGGAATGTGGACCCCAGGACTGGACACAGTCGGTTTCACCAATGCCATGTGCAGAGGTAAAATCCTCCGCCTGCTCCAACTCACCACTCCTCTGTTTATGCATCCAAGGATCACATCTGTCCTCTTGGCCACAGCATCACACTGGGAGCTCACAATGAGCTGGGTGTCCAGAATGACCCTTAAATCCTTTTCAGAGTCCCTGCATTCTATAATACAGTGCCCTAGTCTGTGGGTCAGGCCTGCATTCCCTGTTCCAAGAGGATAACTTTGCATTTCTCTGTATTAAAACATTTTGTTTGCATGGGCCCAGTTCACCAAATGCTCCAGATGCAATGCATCCTAGAATACTCAAGGAGCTAATAGAGGAGGTATCTGAGCCTCTAGCTATTATCTTTGGAAAAT
>NW_020697149.1:0-2007 GCF_002925995.2 Terrapene triunguis
ACACACAAAAACATGTTGCCGTCTTAGGCTTCACATGGTGCTAGAGCTGCTGAACTATGCCAGCTAGATATGTCCATTAGAGCTAACCCAGGTTAGTCCTGCGCATCTCTGGCTTGTGTTTAGGAATCTTTGCCGCTGAGAATCCAAACAGGATAAAAGGACCATAATTCCTTCTGCTCCGAGATTTTTATCCCCATCTCCCTAGAGTCTGGGAGGAGTGCTTCTACATGCTTGATTTAGTTCTAAGTGGAGCACCGGATTCGGTCCAAGAGGTGAATATAGCTGAACCGCTTTGTAATAGCGTCCATAAAATAATTAAATGTAACATATCGGGGGCGGGGGACACCACCAAAGAAGTCCAACACAGAAGCATTTAATTTCAGAAAGGGGAACTACACAATAATGAGGATGCTAGTTAAACAGAAATTAAATGTACAGTCCTAAAACCTATGTATGTAACCTATCATTTAAACCAGCCTCTGTACCAGATGACTGGAGGATAGTTAATGTGACATCAATTTCTAAAAAAGCTCCAGATGCGATCCTGGCAATTGGTTGAAACTATAACGAGGAACAGAATTATCAGACACGTAGATAAACACGATTTCATAGAATCATAGGACTGGAAGGGACCTCAAGAGGTCTTCTAGTTCAGTCCCCTGCACTCAAGGCAGAAGGGAGTATTATCTAGACCATCGCTTATCTAACCTGCTCTTTGACAGAGATTCCACAACCTCCCTGTGACGGGATGGGATTCACCGCTCTGGCGTCTCCTACTGGCTGTCATGGTAATTACCTTATTCACCAGGGCACCCTCCTCTGGTAGTGCCTTATCGCCATCACTTTTGTTCCAGGACCCACGCCGCTCCCAGAACTGCAGAGTCCTCTTCAGTGACACTGCCCCCTGGCTGTGCCACACTCGGTGTTCCCCCCTTCCGGGGGACCCACAGTATCTGTCCAGCCACTCCTTCATTGGCAACTGCAGTCCATTGTCCCAGGGCCACTTCCCATGCAGCTGCAGCACCCTTTTCTGCCCACACCTCAGGTCCGTAGCAGCCAGCCCGCAGGCCGTAGCAGCCAGCCCGACACTCTCTCTAGCCCCCCCCGGCCCCTGCTTGCAGCACTTCTCTATCCCAGGTGCTGGCACACATTCCTCCTGCTCAGAGCCTGGTCTTCTCCCCACAAGCTCCATTCAGCTACTGAACTCTGCTATGCCGGACAGCTCTTCTTATATGAGCCTGCCGGGCCATGATTGGCTGCTCCTCTCAGCCCATTTCTAATTGGCTGCCTACAGCGCACCCTCCGTAGGGCTGCTTTTAACCCCATTTCTGCCAGTGAGAAGCAGCCACGCCATCACACTCCCTAGGCACTTTATTCCAGTGCATAACCACCCTGACAGTTAGGAACTTTTTCCTAATATCCAACCTAAACCACCCTTGCTGCAATTTAAGTCCATTGATTCTTATCCTATCCTCAGAGGTTAACAAGAACAATTTTTCTCTCTCCTCCTTGTAACAACCTGTTATGTACTTGAAAACTGTTATAATGTCCCCTCTCAGTCTTCTCTTCTCCAGACTAAACCCAGTTTTTTCAATCTTTCCTCATAAGTCATGTTTTATAGACCTTTAATCATTTTTGTTGCTCTCCTCTGGACTTTCTCCAATTTGTCCACTTCCTTCCTGAAATGTGGTGCCCAGAACTGGACACAATGCTCCATTTGAAGCTGTATCAACGTGGAGTAGAGCAGAAAAATTACTTCTTGTGTCTTGCTTACAACACTCCTGCTAATACATCCTATTTGTTGGGGAAGAGTCAACATGGGTTTTGTAAAAGGAAATCATGCCTCACCAATCTATTAGAATTCTTGGAGGAGGTCAACAAAGACAAGGCTGATCCAGGGGATCTGACAGAAAGCCTGTGACAAGGTCCCTTACAAAAGGCTTTTAAGCAAAGTAAGCTGTCCTTGGGCATGATCAGGCAACGGCCCAGACTTTCCGATGCCTTTGC
>NW_020697150.1:0-11186 GCF_002925995.2 Terrapene triunguis
GGGGCGGCCGGAGGCTTTTTTGCCTGGGGCGGCAAAAAAGCCAGAGCCGGCCCTGATTGCATCTCACTGATTCCATATAAAATGTGCTCTGTTTACAAGTAAAAAGAGGTCTTTCTTAACTGCTAGTCCTGCTAACTCAACCTAGGATCTGAGAGTCAAGCTGAGTTCTTCCTCTCCCACTTCAACACATGCCAGACAAATGATGCCTTCAATTACATCTATGCAATCCCACGGTCTTTCCTTTATGCCTTCCTTTACTTGTGCCACCCTAGGTTTTTTAGCAAATGTCTTTGCTGGGGAAGCATCCAGCCACGTTTTGTAGCAACAATCTTTGCCTTTGATCCCCACCAGTCCAGGACAGCTTCATGCAATTGCTCCTACAAGGATCTGTGACACTCTGTGCCCCCAAAGTGATACTCTGCACCCCATATTCACCATGGTGGTATAACTATGATATGTTTTATACAAACTATGCCTTGTGAGGTATCTTTTTAAAAGTCTTAATCTGTTAAACATTAATATCCTGTTAAATTGTATGTGTAATCATTGTATATGAAGTTATGAAGTGTTGCTATGTATGTGCTACTGAAACATGTAGCCTTTCAGGTACAACAATAAAAAGCCAGACAACATTGACGGCTCATTGAGGAGAATACAAATACTCACAAGGATTACGTCGGGAATGGTGATGAAGCCAAACTGCTTTGAGAGACAGGACGATTTCACAGGAAAGGCCATTATGACGTGCTGTTTGCTGCTAAAAGCAAGGGGCACAGGTTGGACTTTATAGTGCTGGGGCCTAATTTAGACTTTAACATTGGCATCAAACTGGGAGGAAATAGCTGCCTGAGCAGGGCTTATGCTGGGGGAATCTTTCTAATGATGGGACTTGTAGACTCCTCAGGAGCGTGGCCAGTAGAGCTATTTTTATAGCTTTTACTAGAGATTCACCAGTTTGAAGCTCTTCACTTTGATGCATACTTGCCTTTGAGTATTGAAGGGTCCAAGGTACAAATTTTGATTTCATGTTCAATTTTGCAATCCCTCTGCTATGCACACCCATAAACTCTGGGGTGTTTGGATCCTGAGTTTTGGTTCAGGCCTGTTGCTAGGCTAAACAGGATTCTAATGTTAATTGGGATGATATAAATAGTCCAGTAATGAATAAGTCAATGTTGGTCCTCCTTCCCCAAAGTAATATTGAGCCACTAAAGGCAAAGCCACAATCAACAGGCACTGACTAAGCAGCTGTAAATTAGAGCTCTGGTCCGGGAAGCATTGATTTGGATGTGAAGATTGGACAAGTAAATGAAATGTTGGAATACCTCAGGGCAGTTATGGCGATTGTGGCCTGTATCCAGAGGGTGCTGGAGACTGAATCCATTACTTCTTTCTTAATCAGTGCCTGCACATCACAGGAGACGATAAATAGCAAAGAAGATTCAGTTGTCTCCTTCCCTCCCAGCAAGGCCGCCGAGAGTGGGTTCAGGCCCCGGTGAAAATTTTTTTTCGGGCCCCCCAGCAAGGGCGGACCGGCTAAACAGGGCCGACAAGAGGGGGGGGGAAGCCGGTCCCCGGGCCCCATTCCGGACCGCCGACCCCGGTAATTTGTACCGGCTTCCCCCCCTCTCGTCAGCCCTGCTCCCAGTAAGCTGAGCCATGCCTGCATTTCTCCAGGGCAAGAGATAGTACACACCATCACAATTTCACTGCACATATGAGAGGCCTCTGGTGGGGAGACAAGTGAAACCCTAGGCTACTCCAGAATCCTAGAGATTCCCCAACTAAAGCCCATGACAAGCACACGCTAAACTCTTTAACCAAACCCTGGGATTCTTCTCTTCATTATTTATGGGGTTTCTGGTCTCAGCTGCTCATTTTCAGGCAAGTTATGGCTATAGTTAAAAGTAAATATGTTTTAATTAGTGTTTAAAAAATGAGTTTCCTAGAATTATAGTCAAAATTGGTCCCCTCCAAGCCCTGCATTCCCTGAGATGATTTCTCAGCAATCATGGATCTTTAAGGCCCCTGCAGCCAATTAAACTAAGGATTTTAATATTGCAAAAATGTTAGTTTGAGGTAATTCAATAGTTATTTTATTAAATAAAAATCAATTCCCAGATATTTGCTTTGTTGTAGTTTTATCATCTTAACCTAAAAATGGAAATCCTGTTTCATTATTATTTTTCACAAGGCAGGAAACATCTTTAGCCTCCTCTGAGAAAGTACTTTTCGAGAGAGAGAGAGAGAGAGAGAGAGAGAGAGAGAGGTGCACAAACAAGGTATGGAAAGTTAAACATTAATCTCTACATATGGCTTACTGTCCATCATATTGATTTTAAACACACATCTCCTTCCAGCTATTCTACATCTGATGCCAGAGTTCTGGAGCTCTGTCCATGACTGCGGGTATGTCTACACTACGGGATTAATCCGAATTTAGATAATTCGAATTTGGGAAACAGGTTGTATAAATTCGATTGTATGCGGCCACACTAAGCACATTAATTCGGCGGTGTGCGTCCATGTACCGGGGCTAGCGTCGATTTCTGGAGCGTTGCACTGTGGGTAGCTATCCCATAGCTATCCCATAGTTCCCGCAGTCTCCCCTGCCCATTGGAATTCTGGGTTGAGATCCCAGTGCCTGATGGGACCAAAACATTGTCGCAGGTGGTTCTGGGTACAGCCTCACCCCTCCCTCCCTCCCTCCCTCACTGCATGAAAGCAACGGACGGGAGACAACCATTTCGCGCCTTTTTTCCTGGGTGAACACTGCAGACTCCATACCACGGCAAGCATGGAGCCCGCCCAGCTCAAGACAGCAGTCATGAACATTGTAAATACCTCGCGCCTTATCGTGCAGTTTATGCTGAACAAGAACCTGGAAAACCAGGCGGAGAGGAGCAGGCAACAGCAGCGCGGTGACGACAGTGATGAGGATATAGACATGGAATTCTATCGAACCGCGGGACCCGGTGCTTTGGAGATCATGCTGTTAATGGGGCAGGTTATAGGCATGGAACGCCGATTCTGGGCCCGTGAAACAAGCACAGACTGGTGGGACCGCATAGTGTTGCAGGTGTGGGACGATTCCCAGTGGCTGCGGAACTTTCGCATGCGTAAGGGCACTTTCATGGAACTTTGTGACTTGCTTTCCCCTGCCCTGAAGCGCCAGAATACCAGGATGAGAGCAGCCCTCACAGTTGAGAAGCGAGTGGCAATAGCCCTGTGGAAGCTTGCAACGCCAGACAGCTACCGGTCAGTCGGGAATCAATTTGGAGTGGGCAAGTCTACTGTGGGGGCTGCTGTGATGCAAGTAGCCAAAGCAATCACTGAGGTGCTGCTACACAAGCTAGTGACTCTGGGGGATGTGCAGGTCATAGTGGATGGCTTTGCTGCAATGGGATTCCCTAACTGTGGTGGGGCGATAGATGGAACCCACATCCCTATCTTGGCACTGGAGCACCAGGGTACCCAGTACGTAAACCGCAAGGGGTACTTTTCAATGGTGCTGCAAGCACTGGTGGATCACAAGGGACGTTTCACCGACATCAACGTGGGGTGGCCGGGAAGGGTTCATGATGCACGCGTCTTCAGGAACACTAATCTGTTTAAACGGCTGCAGCAAGGGACTTACTTCCCGGACCAGAAAATAACCGTTGGGGATGTTGAAATGCCCATAGTTATCCTTGGGGACCCAGCCTACCCCTTAATGCTATGGCTCATGAAGCCATACACAGGCAGCCTGGACAGGAGTCAGGAGCTGTTTAACTACAGGCTGAGCAAGTGCAGAATGGTGGTAGAATGTGCATTTGGCCGTTTAAAAGCGCGCTGGAGATCGCTACTAACTTGCTCTGACCTCAGCCAAAGAAATCTCCCCATTGTTATTTCTGCTTGCTGTGTGCTCCACAATCTCTGTGAAAGTAAGAGGGAGACCTTTATGGCAGGGTGGGAGGCTGAGGCAAATCGCCTGGCTGCTGATTACGCGCAGCCAGACACCAGGGCGATTAGAGGAACACACCAGGAAGCGCTGTGCATCAGAGAAGCTTTGAAAACCAGTTTCATGACTGGCCAGGCTACAGTATGAAATTTCTGTTTGTTTCTCCCTTCATGAAAACCAGCCCCCTTTATTGATTCATTCATTCTCTGTAAGCAACCCACCCTCCCCCCAGCTTTCTTTCAAAGGTAATAAAGTCACTATCGTTTAAAAATCATGTATTCTTTATTAAGTGATTATAAACATAGGGAGAGAACCAAGAAGGTAATCTGGGTGAGGTTTGGGAGGAGGATAGGAGGGAAGTCTAAGGCCACTGATCAAATTCAATATAATGACAGCCTTTTGGTTGGGCTGTCCCCTGGGGTGGAGTGAGAGGGTGCACGGAGCCTCCCCCCCCCGCGTTCTTACACGTCTGGGTGACGAGGATATGGAACATGGTGAGGGGGGAGGTAGGTTATACAGCGGCTGCAGCGGCAGTCTGTCATCCTGCTGCCGTTCCTGAAGCTCCACCAGACGGCGGAGCATGTCCGTTTGATCACGAAGCAGCCCCAGCGTTGCAGCCTGCCACCTCTCATCTCGAGCGTCCCTCAAGACCTCACGTTCACTGGCATCTTTCCTAAATTTAGATACAGTGTCCTTCCACTCATTCAAATGAGCTCTTTCATTGCGGGTGGATTTCATTATTTCTGTGAACATGTCGTCTCGCGTCATCTTTCTACGACGCCTTATCTGAGATAGCCTTCTGGACGCAGGAGGGAGGCTTGAAACATTTGCAGCTGCTGGAGGGAGGGTTGAAAAAAAGTAGAGAAGTTTTTAAAATGATACATTTTACAGAACAATGCTTATACTCTTTCATGGTGAACACTATTCACATTACATAGCACATGTGATTTCAGTACAAGGTCGCATTTTCCATCTTAATATTGAGTGCCTGTGGCTTTGGTGTTAGAGATCACAGACGCAGGTCCGGGCAACAGAATTCAGCTTGCAGGCAGCCATGGTAAGCCATTGTCTTTCGGCTTCTGCGCCCTCCTTTCCAACATACCAATCAAAGCCTGTTGACTGCTGAGGATTTCCTGTTAACCTTCAGCAGCAGAAAACAAACTAACCCCCCCAACATCCAATTCTCTGGGATGATCGCTGTATCCCTCTCCCCACCGCGTGGCAGGTATCAGGGAAGATCCCTGCAGAAACCAAACTAACCCCCCCGCACCCCCCCTCCCGCCATGAATTCCCTGGGATGATCGCTTTACCCTTCCCCCCCACAGCGTGGCTGGTATCAGGGAAGATCCCTGCTAGCCAAATGCGAAAAGCTCTGGGCCATTTCCCCCTCCCCCCTCCCTCCCTGCGCGCTTGGCTAACTGCAGGGAAGGATTTCTTATCAGCCACAGGCAAACAGCCCAGTAGGAACGGCCACCTCTGTCCCCTTAATTAAGTTCCCATATTTCAAGCAGGTTACCATGAGCGATATCACTCTCCTGAGGATTACACAGCAAGATAAAGAACGGATGTTGCTTGAATGCCAGCAAACACCGGGACCATACGCTGCCAGGCTTTGTCAGGCAATGATACCAGATTACTTGCTGCAAGCTTGGCGTGGTCAAGTGTCCTACCATGGAGGACAGAATAAAGCGGCACTGCCCAGAAACCTTGTGGCAAGGCTTTTGGAGTACCTCCAGGAGAGCTTCATGGAGATGTCCCTGGAGGATTTCCGCTCCATCCCCAGACACGTTAACAGACTTTTCCAGTAGCTGTACTGGCTGCGAATGCATCCCAAGTCCTCAGGGCAAAATAATCATTAAAAAACCTTGCTTTTAAACCATGTTTTATATTTTAAAAGGTAAACTCACCTGAGGTCCCTTCCATGGGGTCATGGTCTTGGCTACTGGCTTGGGAGGCTTGGGAGGGTACTTCAGTCAGGCTGAGAAAAAGCTCCTGGCTGTTGGGGAGAACGGAGTGCTGGGTGCTCTCTGCAAGATCGTCCTCCTCCTCCTCCTCTTCCCCATCCTCAGAATCCTCAGGTGTAGAGACTATCCCAGACCCGGTTTGCACGATCACAGGTGGGGTAGTGGTGGCGGCCCCCCCTAGAATTGCATTCAGCTCTGCGTAGAAGCGGCATGTCCGCGGCTCTGACCCGGAGCGACCGTTTGCCTCCTTTGTTTTTTGATAGGCTTGTCTGAGCTCCTTCACTTTCACGCGGCACTGATCTGAGTCCCTATTGTGGCCTCTCTCCATCATGCCCTTGGAGATTTTTTCAAAAGTTTTGGCATTTCGTCTTTTGGAATGAAGTTCTGCTAGCACTGAATCCTCTCCCCATACAGCGATCAGATCCAGTACCTCCCTTGCGGTCCATGCTGGTGCTCTTTTTCGATTATCAGCCTGCATGGTTACCTGTGCTGATGAGCTGAGGTATCTGTGGTATCTGTGGTCACCTGTGCTCTCCACGCTGGGCAAACAGGAAATGAAATTCAAATTTTCCTGGGTCTTTTCCTGTCTACCTGGTCAGTGCATGCGAGTTCACATTGCTGTCCAGAGAGGTCACAATGGTGCACTCTGGGACAGCTCTCGGAGGCCAATACCATCGATTTGTGGCCACACTAACCCTAATTCGAATTAACAAAATCGATTTTGGCGCTACTCCGCTCGTCGAGGTGGAGTACAGAAATCGATTTTAAGCGCCCTTTAATTCAAACTAAATGGCTCCGTTGTGTGGACGGGTGAAGGGTTAATTCGAATTAACGCTGCTAAATCCGAATTAATCCCGTAGTGTAGACCAGGCCAGTTGCTGGTCTAATTTATGTTCTCTTAAGGACTTTACAGCCCAATATTCTCTAATATTTTGGAAACTGCTCATTGCTCTTGATTATTAACGTGGTCCCTGTGTAAATTTGACTCACTGGTATGCACTCCACAATCAGCAGCACAAAGTTGTACATAAAATGTTCTGCATCTTCACTCCAGCTGAAAGTGGAGAACACTGTTATGAAGTTCTTATTGTTTCCTAAATCCAACACAAATAAAATGTGCTCATATTTATGTGTATTTTAGAGTGCAAAGCACACAAATCACATTAATGTTATTTTAGGTGGAAACATTTCTGAATAAATGTTTTCCTGGGAGTTGAGTTAAGATATTTTTATAGTAAGGAAAAATGAAAGTGACCAGGGTTGGCTTACTGTCATTTTTATATGTTGAGAGTATGTTTTCTTAAGGCACGCAGATCACCATTTAGCAGGTGGCACTAATTATTTTTGCATTTACTATGAAAAATATCCTCTTTGCCTTAAGATGATTCTGTCCTGCAGCCGTGATCAGAAACTGGGTAAAATGTCAGCGAAGTGATGGGTCATGCTATGTAAGGATTCAGAGAAGGACGAGCTAGCATATGACAATTGGCCCCAGAGGGCCAGGATCACATAGGATAAATGCACTGGGGAGGGATGAGGTATTTGCAGGAATGGTCTGGAAGAGGCTCAGGTTCTGTAGGGTCAATGTCCAGAGTGTGACTTATGCAGGATAATTAGAGAGAGGCTGGAGCATGTAACGAAAACAATGGGCAGGAGGTGCATAGTGTATGATGGGTCCCCAGAGGTGCCCTGCATTGTGTAGGATAAGTGTGCCTGCAAAGGGACAAAATAGCTCAGGGGATGGCGGCCACTAGCTATAAAGCGATTGTTCATACCTTGTAGTTGCTCAGGCGATACCTCATGGTGGGTCTCTTGGCATGTTCCATAACTCCTGGTGTTCTCACACAAGGGATGTCAGTTTCTTTTGTGATTTCTGTGGAGAATGAAAAGAAAAAAAATCAGTCTTGCCATAGCCGCTTGAAAGTTGTAAATGTGTGATGGACAAAAATAAATGCCACCTCTCCAGAATGGTGTCCCACTGGCTTCTGATGGAGGACTGCGTCCTTTTGTCTGCTGGGATGGCTTCAAAGGCAGGCAACCCTTCTTTAGTCTTGTGCTGGGTCTTTGTCTGGCATAGGAGCCCCCTCTTCTCCCTGGCATTGGCCTCTAGAAAGTTCAAGAGGCTCTTTCTCTTCCTTATCATACGACTCAGGTGTAGGGGACCCTACGTGTGGCTTATCGTGGGTGTGAGGTTCTTTCCCCACTTGTTGTGGGCAAAGGGTAATGACAGAGGTCCTTACACTTCATGCCCTTGGTTCTGCATCATGCCCAGAGTACCTTGGTGGGGAGATAGCTGTGGGGCCCTATATTGGCTCTACATGGGGCAGGATGCTGGTCCTCCATTTCTGACCAGAATATCCCCCTCCTCCTGGGACAGTATCTGAGGACTCAGTCTTCTCCTCCCTCTGTGTGTAGTGTGAACAGAAAATCCTTCTGCATTCAAGTTAGGAAAAGTCGTGTCTCATTTCCATGGGTCCTGTTGATAAGAGAACGGTTTCCATTCTATGGTTAGGGAGACTCTCGCACTCACTCCCCATGAACACATGACCCATTTGACAACAAAAACCAAACAATCAAAACTCTTCCCCTAAATACAAAAACTGCATTAAACTAACAACATCAAGGGCAGGACTTAAACACATTGTCACCCTTACACAGCTAGCTGCATCTCTGTCCCCTTCCTGGTTTCTGAGAGCACCCTCAGGTGTCAGGCCTTGTTCCTTTACCTCTCCTGGGACAGGACCCCACAGTTATCCCACTCGCAGACCAGGCCTTGGGCTACAATATCCTGTGTCTCAACTATGCTTCCCCAGCCAGTCTGACTGAGTTCTGACACCTGTGGTTCTTCTCTTCGGGAGCGGTGTATATATAGTGACCGGACAGTCTGCTTTCTGAAACCAAAGTATTGTTTGTTTTGCAATAGGAAGAGAGCAGGTAGAAAAAAGGATTTCAAAACAGTCTACATGCACATCTATCTTACCTAATGGCTTGCTATCCCCTGACGGTAACCTCGGCAGGCCTAACTTCTTCAGACACCCCAGTGGGTGCCTGTGTCAGTCTGGTTCCCCTCAACAACCCACCCTGTCTCTAGAGAGAGTGTTTCTTTTTACACTGGCTAGAGTACTTCTGATATCCTGTGTGTGTGTGTGCCTTGTCCTGTCCTGGCATCGTCTCTTAACAGCCCTCAAGTGTTTGTGGAGAAGTGGCTTATCTTGAGTCATTCTTTTTCCTGCCTGCTTGCTTTTCCTTGCACTCCCCTATTAAATTAAACCAATATATTCAGACAGTAAATGTCTGATTCTGCCAACAAAGGTGAGCATGTCTGTTCTGCACACACAGATGGCTCCTCACACAGGCAAATCACTGTTGTGGAATCGGGCTGAAAATCTGGTCCTTAATGTCATTTCGATAGTTTGTGCAGGAATGTTTGTGGAGGGGCACTGAAGATATTATTCATTCATTATTATTATTCCTGTAGCAGCCGGAAGCTATAATTAGGGATCAGAATGACGTGTAAGACATTGTACTCACAAATAATAATAAAAAGATGTTACTCCTTTTAAGAACAGAGTTTAAATAAGGCCTCGGAAATAAGACAATACGCTTGGATCCTTTCATAACTGATCCCACCATTACACAGATATCAAACTCCAAGAGCCAGTTAAAAGATGCCCATCTCTAACTCTAATCTATGGCTTGTGCCATAAGGGACTAAGTCCCCCTCCTTCTTCCAGTGTTGCTTGGCATCTTGTTTGTCTATGGACTAGTTATAGATCAAGTTTCATTTTGCTTCAGAATTTCTTCATATACACTCTCTCGTTGTTTTTCTTTTGAAATGCCTGACTGATTGAATTCTCTGCCCACCAGACAGTTATCCCGTATATTTAGATGAAGGGCATCATTTAGCCTGCCTGTAAAGAACTGAAATTATATATTATATATATTTATATATTAAATTATATATATAAATTATAAATTATATATTATATATATTTCACTCTATATGCATCCGAAGAAGTGGGTTGTAGCCCACGAAAGCTTATGCTCTAATAAATTTGTTAGTCTCTAAGGTGCCACAAGTACTCCTGTTATTTTTTTGAAATTATATAAATACACTGGGCTGGATCCTCAGTAGGGTGACCAGATGTCCCGATTTTATAGGGACAGTCCCGATTTTGGGGGCTTTTTCTTATATAGGCGCCTATTAACCCCCACCCCCTGTCCCGATTTTTCACACTTGCTGTCTGGTCATCCTAATCCTCAGCCTCCTGCTCAGGTATGGAGTCCCACAGCACAGTCTGGTATTGGCCTGCTGTGCCTGGGAACCTAACCCTTTATCTCAAGGAATAAAATTCAGAATATTAAGGGACTCATTAGCGATATTAATTATTAAAAATAAAGGTGTCTGAGGAAGCAGATGCTTCTGTGACTTGATGCAGGATTTTACCGTCCCTGGATTTTAACCATTGAAATAGAAAGAGCCTGAAAGTCTGTAAAGTTTCCTTTGTCTTGATAAGAACAGAAGAGTTTTAATCCACCACTCTGGAGTGAAATACCATCCACCACTCCAGAGTGACTCCCAGGTGAGTCCTAGATGTCAAGATCAGGGAAGGCAATACCGAGCCCTAGACATGCTAATTTCTAATAGAATGCCAGGATGCAGCTTCTCCATCAGTGAAGCAGATCTCTGGATTCTTCTCTGCTCTGCTGAACTGAAAAAAACTCCTTTTTACCATCTCTGTCTTACTGTTTAATAGTGGCTGCATGTCTTTCCCTGTCATCTTTCAGTGACTACCGCAACTGCTTCCTCAGGCAGTGGGAACTATACATTCTAACAGGTGCTCAAGGAGATCTACTGAGGAAAAATCTGTCCAAGTGAGGATGATCTTCCCTCAGTCCTGCAGAAAAGCAGCTCTCATTTCTGCCAGATAATACAGTTGGGTTTCTTTCTATTTTCCATTAACACATCCCAGCCTCATTTTGAAATTAAACTAACACGATCCAGAATCTACTTGCCTGAATCTGGGTGGCCCTGCCTTCCTGCAGCTCAGTAATCAGTTCACCTTACTTTTGTGGTGGTTTATTTGGCTGCTGGGCCATGACCTCCCTCTGATGTCAGCTTCACAGTTTTGGAACTCAGATGTAAATTCAAAGGCACTGTTTATCAGTAAAAATCTACCATCTCTTGTCTTGCTAAACACATAGCAACTCAGCGCTTGGCATCAAGTGGGCAGTATAGATACCTGAGGCAGGTTAAATGATAATCAGCATATGTCACTATA
>NW_020697151.1:0-1791 GCF_002925995.2 Terrapene triunguis
CCCCCCCCCCACCACATCCGCCCCCATCTGCCCCCACGGTGCTGTCCACGGAGACTTGGCCGGACCATGGGGAAGGGGCAGCTGCTGCCCCGCTGGGGAGGTGGCTTAGTGGGGCTGACCCCTCAATGCAGCTGGGACCCTCCCCCCAGTGATCGCCACGTGGGCAGGAGCTCCCAACACGTATCTATCCAGAGGTGCTGGGGCCACGGGGTGGCTCCGGACCCAACGCTGGAGGCACGGCCCCTCTGGCCTCTGCCCTGGGACCCTGCCCCCCAACCAGCCCTGCCCCCCCAGCCCTGCCCCCCCAGCCCATCCTGCAGTTACCTTCCAGGCGCAGCTCCACCTGCCGACTCTCCCGGCTCGGGGAGTGGATGACCATGCAGGTGTAGAGCCCGGCATCGGCGCCCCCGACCCGCGGGAGGAGCAGGGAGGCGTTGCCGACCCGCAGTCCCTCCAGGGACAGGCTGGCCCCGGCCCTGTGGTACGACAGGGTGCTATCGAACTCGGCCACCAGGCGGCCCCCCAGGTTCCACTGCACCACCAGCGCCTCCATGTCCACGGTGCCCCCCACGGAGAAGTGACAGCCCAGGAGCAGGTCGGAGCCCGGCTGGGCCCGCACCGGGGAGACGGGGACAGAGACCTCCAGGGCACCCCCTGCACAGACAGACAGACAGACGGACGGGATTACTCGCCGCTCTGCGGGGCATGGGGGCAGGGGTGGGGCAGCCCGGGGGGAGACTCTACCCCCCCCAGGGACTGAGCCCCCTCCAGCCCCCACCCACCCTGTGCCCCCCAGCCTGAGCCTCCTGCCCCAGCCCCCCACCTGCCCCAGCTCCATGGGAGCCCACATCCTCTCTGCAAGGGCCAGTCAGTCCTGGGGGGGGGGAAAGGGGGCTCCAGGCTGAGGCCTGGCAGCCTCGTGTCCCACGTGGGCCGGGCGCTGGGTTCCCGCGGGGGCAGGCGGCGCCGAGCCTCAGGCAGAGGAAGCGACGCGCTTCCTGTTTGCGCAGCTTGTGGTGTGGCCGTTACATGGTTCCCCGGCACCACCCCGGTCACTGTCCCACCCCCCTACCCGCCCTGTGCCCCCCGCCTAAGCCCCTGGCCCCAGCCCCCCACCTGTCCCCTCTGTACCCACAGCCTGAGTCTCCTACTTCAAGCTCCCCTCAGGGGCCACCCTCCCCGCAGCTGCTCCCATGCTGGGATGGGGAGCAGGACCCCTGCCCTGTGATTGACCCCCACGTCAGCGCCACACCCAACCCCCACCCCAAAGCCAACACCACCTACCCGACCTGCCTTCCTACTAATCGGGCAACTCTCCGGGCTGACTTGGTCGGGGCTCCGTGCACCCCCCAGCAGCGTTAACCAATTCGGTGGCCATGACACCCCCCTTGCCAGCCCCACAGTGGTCGCCCCAGGGCCCTGGCGTCAGCTCTGAGCTGGACCCTGTGGGGGGGGGTGGTGAGATTTAGCCCCAGAACCCCAGGGCAGGTTGCGGGTGATGGGTGCGAGGGGGTTGGGGGGCAGGAGCGGCCCAGAGGAAGCGCGACCTGGGTTTGTAGTGGGGCCTGGCCATGGGGTGTGTCAGTGTGGGAGAGAACCCAGGAGTCCTGGCTCCCAATCCCCCGCCCCTCCAACCCACAAGCCCCCCACTGCCCTCCCAGAGCCGGGGAGAGAACCCAGGAGTCCTGGCTCCCAGCCCCCCCTGCTCTAACCCACCAGCCCCCACTCCCCTCCCAGAGCCAGAGAGAGAACCCAGGAGCCCTGGCTCCCAGCCCCCCTGCTCTAACCACT
>NW_020697151.1:1891-5130 GCF_002925995.2 Terrapene triunguis
AGCCCCCCCTGCTCTAACCCACCAGCTCCCACTCCCCTCCCAGAGCCAGAGAGAGAACCCAGGAGTCCTGGCTCCCAGCCCCCCTGCTCTAACCACTAGACCCCACTGTCCTCCCAGAGCCGGGGAGAGAACCCAGGAGTCCTGGCTCCCAGCTCCCCACTTTCACCCACAAGCCGCTCCGGCTCGGAGACCCCCCCCAGCCCCGGCGGGACCCTGCGCCCAGCCCGGGCTGGCCCCGCACCATTCCCTGCCTGGCCCCGGGGCCGGGTTTCCGGCCCACGCCGCCCCCCTGGGGCAGGGTCTGGGGCCGGGGAGCAGGGGGCGGCCCCGGCGGCTACTCACGGGCCCCGCTCGCCAGCAGCAGCAGCAGGAGGAGGCCGGGCGCCACGGCGAGGGGCATCGTGCGGGGCGGGGCGGTGCGGTGCGGTGCGATCCCAGCCCCGTTACTTTCGCTTCTGCAGCGGGCGGGGTAGGGGCGGGCCTGGCTGAGAGGGCGAGATAAGGGCAGGATGCGGGGCTGAGCGGGACCCACCGCCCCAGCGCGCAGAGACCCGGGCAGGGACCCGGGGGCGGACCCGCCGGGGGGGGGGGCGGGGGAGCGGAGCAAGGGGGGGGTGCGCTGGGGGGATCCCAGCGGGAAGGTCCGGGACCCCTGGGGCTGGGGGGATAGGAGATCGGGGGATCCCTCTGGGGGAAGGGTGGGGAGCCCCAGGCTGGGAGCTGGGGGACCCGCCCCCCATTACTGGTGGGTACGACAGCTCCCCCCCGTCACCCGTATGTTTCAGGCTGGAGGTCGCTGTCCAGCTCCCTATGGGGTCTCTTGGCCCAGCGAGTTTCTCTCTGCTCTGGGGTCTGGCTCGGTTCAGGCCCGGCCCGGAGGTGGGTGATGGCTCAGCGCTGGCCGGGCACCCGGTTCCTAGGGGCTCTGAGCTTGGCCCATCGGGTGGTGGCGTCGGTTCTGGCGGCGCCCCGCCCCACCTAGAAACCTGCCCAGGTGGGGTTGGTTCAGGGGCCCAGGGGTGTCAGAGCCAGGAGCTGCCCCGGTTCCCCTGGCCGGCCGCGCACCCCACATCAGAGAGGGACAGAAAATGCCGCACACTTCTCACAGGGAATTAATTTTTAAAAAATTTCCTGCAAACCTTTCCTGGCTTTTCATCCCACAGCGGGAACCTGCCCTGCTTCGGGAGTTTCTTCTGTTCTCAGAAATCAAAGTTTTTTTATTGAAAACAGGAAGTTTGACCATTTTTAAAATGATAAACTGGAATATTTAAATTTGGTGAAAAATTGTCATTTTGGTCAAGAAGCCGCTACAAAAAACCGTTGCCCAGTTCTGACCAGGCCCCGGGCCCAGCCCGAACTCCGCTGCTAGCGAGAGAACGGTAATAGATAAAGGAGAAGACGGAGAAGCCCTGTTTGTTTTGTTTTCCAGCAGCTGCACCCCGGTCCCCAGGGGGTGGTGGTGCATTACATCCACACCGCTCACCCACACACCCGGCTTGCTGCTATTTTTATTATTTGTTCTTTGCCTCACCGTGGCGCCCCAGGACCCCCAGCCGGGATCAGGGCCTTGTCGTGCCAGGGGCTGCACAAGACGTCCCTGCCCCGAGAACCGTACAGTCTCAGCGCGAGGAGAGACGACAGCCGGCTGGAGACAGACAGACGGGACTGCGTTCGGCGTGCTAGACACGGCGCTCAGGGCTCCTGCAGATCTTTGCGAAATTCCCGTTTGTGAATTGAATTTCATCCCCTGCTCTATGTCTCGGGCCCGTCTAAACCCAGCACGTCCTTTGGATGGTCCCTCTCCCTCCCTCCCTCCAGCTCAGGCTCGGCCGATTCGCCTTTGCTGGCGTGGAAGGGACGATTCTGCAAAGTTCTTTGGAGCACCGAGGTCTGTAAACGAGTCACTCAGGAATTAATCAAACGCCTTCGCTTCTGTCCCACCTGAGACGTTCCCAGGCTGCAAATCCCTCACCTCAACGCCTGGTCCAGAGCCTGCGTCCCCGTGTCCACAGACCTGCCCCAAAGCCAAACCTAGAGGGGAATGAGGAAAGCCACGTTGGAGAACGGGCAGCACCAGGCCATCCGCCAAAGCCTGGGGTAGAAACGTCCGATCTCCAGTGAAAGCAGAAGCAGGACATGTGGCGAGTTTAGGAGGGAAGCTGATTTCTGCTGACTTGTGTTTTAACAGCTGCCAAGGCCGTGTGGGAGTTAAATCCTGAGCCCAAACGCTGTTACCGACACGGCTCTTTATTATTATCTGTTACAGCAGCACTTCACAGTGACCGCCGAGATCGGGGCCTCCGGCACACCAGGTGCTGAGCAGACCCGCCCCCCCGATTAGGGGTCGGGGCCCCCATCATGCCGGGGTCTGCGCAGACACCCCCCCCAGATCAGGGTCGGGGCCCCCATCATGTCGGGTGCTGTGCAGACCCCCCCCCCACCAACTCCCCCTCCAGCTCCCAGCCAGACAGTGAACTAAATCCCAAACCGAAAGTGAAAGGCAAAGGCCGAGCCAGGCCAGGCAGATCGCAGTGCGCCGGCTGCAGCTGAATCACTAACAAACCGAACACGTGCCCAGCATTAAACAAACACAGCCCCAAACCCGCTCGCTGTAAGCGGCTTGGCAACGTTTAAAACACCCCCCAGCTCAGGGTGGGGGCCCCGTAGGGCTGCCAACTTTCTAACTGCACAAAACCGAACATCCTTGCGCCCGCCCCCTTCCCCGAGGCCCCGGCCCCGCTCCTGCCCCCACTAGGGCCTTGTAGGTGGGCTAGATCCAGCCCTTCTGGCCCCAGAGCCGCCCCAAACAGCCTTTCCCCTGCCCCCCCTTCCTCCCCGGCCAGAACAAGACCCCGGCAGCCCCTGAATCCGCCTACACAGAGCCGGTTTCAGTCTGTGTCTGCAGCTGGGTCTGGCGTGGCCTGGCCTGGTGTGTGCTGGGAAGGGGGTTGAGGGCCTGACACAGCAGCCCAGTGCCAGGGAACCCAGGCTGGCAGGGCCAGCGGGCTCGGGGGGACCCCAGCACATCCAGTGGCTCCCCACAAGGGGGGTTATGTGGGGATCGGAGGGGGGTAAGTAGGGGGGTTATGTGGGGATCAGAGGGGGGTTACGTGGGGATCGGAGGGGGGTAGGTAGAGGGTTTACGTGGGGATCGTAGGGGGGTTACGTGGGGATCGTAGGGGGTTCCGTAGGGGGATTATGTGGGGATCGGAGGGGGGTTAGTGGGGATCCGAGGGGGG
>NW_020697151.1:5230-5664 GCF_002925995.2 Terrapene triunguis
TAGGGGGTTCCGTAGGGAGATTATGTGGGGATCGGAGGGGGGTTAGTGGGGATCCGAGGGGGTTCTGTGCGGGGGTTCTATGGGGATTCGAGGGGGTTAGGTAGGTGGGGGTTACGTGGGGATCGTAGGGGGGTTCCGTGGGGATCGGGGGGTAGGTAGGGGGGTTACGTGGGGATCGTAGGGGGGTTCCGTGGGGATCGGGGGGTAGGTAGGGGGGTTACGTGGGGATCGTAGGGGGGGTCCGTAGGGGGGTTACATGGGGATCGGAGCGGGATAGGTAGGGGGGTTATGTGGGGATCGGAGGGGGGTTACGTGGGGATCAGAGGGGGTTCCGTAGGGGGGTTCCGTTGGGGCAGGGGGTAGTTGGGGTGGCGCTGAATCGGTGTGGCCCTACTGAATGAATGGGGAGAACACGGCTTGACATGGCTGAACTG
>NW_020697152.1:0-4272 GCF_002925995.2 Terrapene triunguis
ACATATTGGGCTCAGCAGCATAAGTTTATTCATGTGAGTAGTCCTCACTTTTGTGAGTTGTAACTGCAGTGGGAATACTTGCATTCATATAACAATTCTTGTGATTAAGAGCCGAATGAGATCAGAATTTGCCCTCATTTGAGAAATCGTATTTGATAAATGTGGCTGTAGCATAACACTCTTAGAGGGGAAAGAAAGAAAGAAAAAAACATTGATCCCTTTTTGAATTTTCATGTAGACAGAAAAAAAAGTGTTTGAAGAAGAAGAGGAAGGATGAGTTTGAAGAGGAGAGGAGGAAGAATAGAACCCCTGATTCTGGAAACTGGTATACCTCCATTGCTGGTATAAACTGATGTAGCTCCTTTAGAGTCAAATTAGCAAATCCCTGTCTGTTGCAAATCAGCTGTACTTCCACTGGTATCAAAGTTGTCGGATCTCCAGCTGATCTATATTGGCATCGCTTGAATTACATCAATGCAACTGCACCAGTTTACCCCTGATGATGATTGGGCCCAGTTACATATTT
The DNA here is from genome assembly GCF_002925995.2 of Terrapene triunguis. NCBI lineage: Eukaryota > Metazoa > Chordata > Testudines > Emydidae > Terrapene > Terrapene triunguis. The sequence continues at coordinate 527 of NW_020697152.1, forward strand.
ATATACAGAATCGCAGCAGGTTTTATTCTCAAGCGTCACAACCGAAAGGAAACCAGTATGAATTGTTTGATTCACAGCCACATGTTTGGTATTCCTCAGATTCAGTCTCTTTCTATGTTGCCCCTACAGATGACCTATTCTGTGAGTGACCCTGGAGAGAACCAGACCATCTCCGATGTGTTCATCCTGGTGGGGTTTTCGTACCTTAACAAGCTGCAAATCGTTCTGTTTCTGTTGCTTCTGGTCATCTACCTGGTCACCCTGATAGGGAACCTGCTTGTTATATTCCTTATAAAGCTAAACCCCTCTCTCCACACCCCCATGTATTTCTTCCTGGTGAACCTGTCATTCTTGGAAATCTGCTACACCAGCAGTGTGGTCCCTCAGCTGCTGGTTCACCTCCTGGTGGAGGAAAAGACCATCTTTATTGTGGGCTGCGCGGTCCAGATGTATGTCTTCACCATCCTGGGCCTCACAGAATGCTGCCTCCTAGCAGCCATGGCATACGATCGTTACATAGCCATATGCAACCCCTTGCACTACAGAACCATCATGAGTGGCCAGGTGTGCGCACAGCTCGCAGGTGCTTCATGGACCATTGGCATCTCGGTGGAAGTAGCTCAGACCACGTGGATCTTCCGCTTGCCCTTTTGTGGCTCCAACCGCATCCACCACTTCTTCTGTGACATCCCACCGGTGGTGAAGATGGCATGCACGGACACATCCAAAAATGAGATTATGGTTTTCACTGTGTCGGTGCTGTTCATCATGAGCCCTTTTTTGTTGATAATCCTGTCGTACATCAGCATTATTTCCTCCATCCTTAAACTCCAGTCAGCAGAGGGAAGGCGTAAAGCCTTCTCCACCTGCTCTTCCCACCTCATGGTGGTGACTTTGTTCTATGGAACAGCCCTTATCACCTACCTCAGGCCAAAATCTAGCTCCACCCCAAATAGTGATCTAATCATTTCCCTCATGATAACAGTTGTGGCCCCTGTGTTGAACCCCATAATATACACTCTGAGGAACAAAGAGGTGAAGGGAGCCTTTAGAAAAACAGTAGAGAAGAGCATCTCTTCACACAACCAGAGAAATTAGAGAATGAAAAGTAGAGTCAATCAAAATGGGGGGAATAAGGGAAATTCATAAACATTTTGTTTAATTTCTCGCAATGACCCTCACATTTTCAATTAGAATTTTACCATGTGCAAAACTTTGACATCTTCTAAACATGGTGGGAAAATGGGAAGAGAAACTTTTTTTAATGAAATTAATAAATAAATAAACTTTAGTCAAATTTTTGATAGTCAGAACCTTTTGACCAGTTCTAAAGATCATTGAAAAAAACTCAGATCAGCTAGGAAAATTAATTATTACCAAGGGAATTACCAAGGGAATTCATTACTCCTACAGTGTAACTATTTGCTACAGCTAATGTAAAATTTCCCTGTGTGTTTTGCTGGACTTTTTGCCCTATACCTGTGAATGGCGCCAGGGCAGGGGATGTGCCTGGACCTGCCATGGTCCTTGATCATTTTCCATTCATCACAGCTCAGAGTGGGCTTGATTTGCACAGGGGCTGAGGTCTCATTGACTTCAATGGGAGATGTAGGTCACAAATGTTGCTGTAAATTAGAACCAAGGGTTTGATCAGAGTCTGGAGAATAAAGACACAAATAAATCACCTGTGGGAGCAGAACCTTTTCCCCCTAGCCCCCTGAATGGAAATTTCATGTAGAGCAACAAGGATGATGCAACGGCCTGTAACTGTCTCCTAACAACATTTCCCTACAGAGTTGGTGCTGTAGATTGTGTCTTTGAAAAAAACACAAGATAATCGCTCCTAGTCTTCTGGGGCTGTTTGGCGGTTAGAGATTCCTTTTGTTTGTCTTTAAGATTCACTTCTACCATATCTGCGCTTGCTTAATCCCAAACACTTACTGTCACATATCACTAGTGTATTTCATATTGTCAGAGAATCACAGAGTTTAAGGACAAAAGGGATCTCTAGATTATATCATCTAACCTCCTCTGTCTCACATTGTGTTGGGTGTCATCACACAGGCCCACAGAGCACTTTAGCCAGGCATCAAATGAACGTAAAAGAGAAATGTACTTGGTGTTCTCTGTGCTGGACCACTGAAATTGAGGCATGTCTGGGATGCAGAATGTATAACTTCATGCAACACTGTTCAACAGATGATTAAGGCAGGAAGGAAAGAACACCTTATGCAAAATAGAAACTCTGTCCGTGTGTGTGTGTGTGTGTGTGTGTGATAGAGAGAGAGAGATTTGTAGCCCATGTAATGACTATATAGCCATTAAATAATGATAGTTATATAGTAAGTAAACGATAAAGGGTTGAGGAAATGATAGCAGAAACACAAGAGACCTATAGATTTAGACTTATAAAAATTACTTAGAAAGACAAGATGGGTGAAGTAATATCTTTTATTGTTGGTGAGAGAGACAGAAGTTGGTCCAGCAAAAGCTATTACCTCACCCACTTTGTGTCTCTAATATCCTGGGATCCAGATGGCTACAACAGCACTGCATACAAAATAGTTTAAGCAGTTAGGGTAAGTAGAAGGCTTTCTATTTTGAACAGGAGAAGTTGCTCAATGAGCTGGCATAAGGAAGTAAACTATCAATGACCTTAAGTCACAAAACATCACAAGGCTCTGTTTATTGTTTTGTCATAATCACAAGTGTTGCAAACAGCAGATAGGTAACCACAAGGGAATGAGCCCTGCTCAGTGTGTGTGTGTGTGTATGTGTATGTGCCGCCTGTCTGTCTGTCTGTGTGACTGTCACCCCCTGCTGGAGGGAATGAGCCATGTTCAGTGTGTGTGTGTACGTGCCACTGCTACCCCTTCTTCTTGTAAATAGCCTCACTGACTTGTCAATGACCACAGGTGTTCGGGAAAGATCTTTCATTTATAGCTCAACCAAAAGATATAACATCCACCAGAAACAGTGTCTCCTTCCACTGTGATGAGTTGCTGTGGGTCAGCATGAACTTCAAGGGGAGAGCGCCCCCTGCTGATCCACCCTACCCACCCTCTGCACCACAGGGCCCCCGAGCACCATGCTGGAGCACTGTGGTAAGCAGCGATTCTGATGGGAGCAGGACCACAGGTGAGCCCCTCACCCTGCTCTTTGCGGCACAGGGCCACGTGGTGTCCTGCTGAAGCACAAGAGGTCAGCATGGACCAAGTGACAAGAGTGCCCCCCAAGTGAGACCCCACCCAGCTCCTTGCAACATGTCATCGCTTGGAGCTGCGCTGGAGCACTGGGTTTAGTACTGACCCACAGAGGAGAATGTCCCTTAATGAGTCATCCACCCTCTTCCCTGCAGTACAGTGCCCCCTACTGCTGAGCTGGGACATTGGGATCCATCAACCTAAGAACATCCTACAGAGCCCTCCAGGCCCATCCCTGTATTTTAGCACCCCCTAGTGCTACACTGGGGTATTGCTAGCAATACTGACTAAGGGGGAAGATTGCCCCAAACTGAGCACCCCAGCCCACTCGCAGTAGGAAAGCCTCAGCCCCCTATGGCCATGCTGGAGTTATGGGGTCAGAACTGTCGAAGAAATGAGAGTGCTCCCAGCTGAGCCCATCACCCCACTCCCTGAAGCGCTCTAACCCCTAGCACCTCTCAGCTTCCACATAGAGTTTATTCTGGTTCCACTGCAAACTTACTGTATCAAAGGGAATAGTCCCACTGACTTCTATGGACTTTG
>NW_020697153.1:0-3645 GCF_002925995.2 Terrapene triunguis
GGTGCAGGGGGGTACCTGGCACTCAGGGGGTGCAGGGCAGTGCAGGGGGGTACCTGGCACTCAGGGGGTGCAGGGGGGGTACCTGGCGCTCAGGGGGTGCAGGGCCGGCACACACAGCGCTGCGGGGGACCCCGGGGGGACCGGCGGCTGCTGCTGCTGCAGGATCTGGAGCTGGAGGAAGAGCTGCTGCTGCTGGAGCAGGCGGGCGTAGGCGGCGTCCAGGGGGGCCGGGGCCCGGGGGGGCCGGGCCGCAGGGGGCACGTACTGATGGTACTTCAGCTTCCTCACCTTGGGCTTGGGATCCTTCGCCTTCTTGGGGCGTGGGGGGCCCTGGGGAAGGGGAAAAACCTGTCTGGGACCTGCCGAGTGGGGCCCCCCCCCTACCCCCCTCCTGGGACCCCCCCCCCCCCCGCCCCCCCCCCCCCCCCACCAGGACACCCCAATTCTGTCCCCCCCACTCCCTGGCTGGGGCATCTCAATGCTGGCACCACTTTCCCATCTCCTTGTTGGGACACCCCAATACTCACCCCCCAACTCCAGCCCCCCGCTGGGACACCCCAACTCCAGCCCCCTGCTGGGACACCCCAACTCCAGCACCCCCACATTCCCCTCTCAGTTCCTGCTGGGGACCCGCCCCCCTCATCCCACAGCCCCCCACCCCTGGCCCCAGCTTGGCACCTACCTTGGGCAGCAAGGCCGGGGCCTTAGCCGGGGGACCGCCCCCAGGAGGTTGGGATTCGGGGTCCGGGGCAAGCGCTGACGGGGGCTGGGACTCCAGGATCGACAGCAGCTCTGGCTGCAGGGAGAGGGGCCCAGAAAGCCCAGGAGTCACACAGCAGGGATAGAACCCAGGAGTCCTGGCTCCCAGCCCCCCTCCGCCCCCCCAACTCTAACCACTAGACCCCACTCCCCTTCCAGAGCCGGGGATAGAACCCAGGAGTCCTGGCTCCCAGCCCCCTCCCCCCCTGCAGTTTGAAAAGCCAGACACCAGATGGCAGCAGAGACCCAGGGCACCCCCCAGCTCTGCGGGTGCCCCTCACTCTCGACCCGCAGCCCCCTCCTGTCCCCAGCTCTGGGCTCCGCCATGTATCTCACCTGGACAGCGGCCCCTGAGGCCGAGGGGGCGGATGGGTTGCCGGGGGGGGGCCCCCAGGCAGGGGGTGAAGCGCGGGGAAGTAGAGGAGGACGACGATGACGATGACGAGCTGCTGAGATCCTCGTCTAATAGGAAGGTCCCAGGGGCAGCAGGGGCTGGATCAGCTGGGGGGGGCGGGGTGAGGGGAATTAGACCAGTTTCGAAAATCTCACCTGCCCCCCTGAGCCAGCAGGTCCCCGCCCTGGCACCGGATGGGAGCCGGCGCCCCCTATTCCCAGAACGCTTCCACCTTCAGCCACTCATTTAGCCTTAGACCCAGGGAGAGAACCCAGGAGTCCTGGCTCCCAGCCGCACTGCTCTAACCACTAGCCCCCACTCCCCTCCCCGAGCCAAGGAGAGAACCCAGGAGTCCTGGCTCCCAGCCCCCCCTGCTCTCACCACTAGACACCGCTCCCTTCCCAGAGCCGGGGAGAGAACCCAGGAGTCCTGGCTCCCAGCCCCCCCTGCTCTCACCACTAGACCCCGCTCCCCTCCCAGAGCCGGGGAGAGAACCCAGGAGTCCTGGCACCTGCTGTACCTTTCACAGCATCTTTGAGGCTGGCGTCCAAGGAAAGGATGTTTTTCGTCACGAGTTCCAGTGGCCCCGGCCGTTGCAGGAGTTTCTCCTTCAGATCCTCGGCCAGACGCGTCTTCTTCTCCTTCCGCTCTGTGGGGTCCCCCCCAGACTCTGCCGGGGGGGGGGCCCAGGGGGGGGGGGGGGGGGAGCCCAAGTACCATGCACTGATCTGTTTGTGCCAGTTATGGGACCCAGACATCTAGGAGAAGGAACCAGGAACCCAGGCGGCCAGACAGGTGAGCCATAGATGGGCTGGGGCAAAGGACTGGGGACCCAGGTGTCCTGGTGGGGGGGGACCCCAGATGAGTCGGAGCATGGGATTGGGGACCCAGGTGTCCGGGCGGCACCTACCTTCTGTGAACTGGCCCTTGGCAGCTCCCACTTTGTGGGTTCTCGTCTGGACCTTCACCTTCAGGGTCTCGTCGGCCTGTAAGGGGTGGGAGTGGGGGTCAGAACAGCCTGGAGCAGCAAAGGAGGGGTATTGGGGTGCTGGGGGGGAGCAAGGCAGGAGCGCTGATTGCTGGGTTGGAGTGGGGTCTAGTGGTTAGAGCAGCGGGGGCTGGGAGTCAGGGCTTCTGGGTTCTCTCTCTAGCTCTGGGAGGATTGTGGAGTCTAGTGGGGAGGGGGGGCTGGGAACCAGGACACCTGGGTTCTATCCTGGCTCTGGGAGGGGAATGGGGTCTAGTGGTTAGAGTGTGTGGGGGTATTGGAACCAGGACTCCTGGGTTCTCTCCGCTGCGAGTCCCTTCCCCTCCCTGTGGCTCAGTTTCCCCCTCTGCCCAATGGGGAGTTTGACTCCCATCCACCTGAATGCATCTCCAGCACTCTAAGCCCCCTCCAGTGGGTGGGGATCATTTGCATATTCCATTACCCAGCCTGCCTTGCAGCAGCAACATAGCCACACAAGCCTCCCCTGCCCCCAGGCCATCCCACTTGCTCACCCGACTCTGCTCTGGGGTCCCGTTCACCTCCAGGTAGGTTGGGGGGGGCTTGGTCAGAGCTGGAGGGAGAGATGGGAAGGTTAGCGCCCCCCACCCTCAGCAGGAGAGGCGTTCCTGGAAGCCAAGGAGGGCTGTGAGTGGGGGTTCCAGCCCAGATATGCTGTGGTTGGTTACCCACCACCTCCCTGCTCCCCCAGGGCCCCAGACCTCCCCCCCCCGTCCCTCCCCCATAGACCCATTCCTTAACAGCCCTTCTTGCCCCCCCCCTTACCAGCCCCTCCTCCTTGGTCCCACTCACGTGTCAGGAGATGCTGCTCCTGGGATCTGCGATGCTGCATCCTCAGCTGCAGCACTGGGGAAGGAAGGACACAGTCAGGGGGGGTGAGACCATCAAGCCCCTCTGTCCACGTCCCAGGGGTTCCCCCCCAGAGCTCTGCACACAACTCCCCACCCCCTGCCAGTCCCCAGTGCCTCTCAGTTCCCACCCGGGATGGATGGGGGGGAAACGGGGGTGGGGGGAGGGGCATGGGATTGGGGTGCATGGGGTGGGGGGAGCAGAGGATGGGGTGGAGAGGAGGGGCCAGGGAGGGGTAGGTGGGGAAAGGGGAGGGGCACAGGAGGGGAGCAGGCAGAGGAGGGGGAGGGGCGTGGTGCTCCAGTCTATTCTTGTCCCTTCCCCGCCCCAGCAGGTGTCTGGCGGGTGGCAGCTGGGGTGAGGGGAGTGAGAGCTATTTCGGGAGCTGGTAACATGAGACCCCCCCCACCCCCCACAGAACCACCCTCTCCCCACCCCATATAACCCCCCACCAATGGAATACCCCCAGGGGCTCAGCGGGGGGTGCTGGGCTGCAGGAGGTGGGGCAGGGGGCGCTGGGCTGTGGGGAGCGGGGCGGGAGGTGGGGCTGTGAAGGGGTGGTGTAGGGGTCTCAGCAGGGGATGCTGGGTTGCAGGGAGGGGATGGGGGGCTCAGCAGGGGGCGCTGGGCTGCAGGG
>NW_020697153.1:3745-4509 GCF_002925995.2 Terrapene triunguis
CGGGGGCCGCTGGGCTGCAGGGAGTGGGGGGGGCTCGGCGGAGGGCGCTGGGTTGCAGGGGGCGGGGCGGGGGCTCGGCGGGGGCACTGGGCTGCAGGGGGCGGGGTGGGGGGCTCGGCGGGGCCCGCTGGGCTGCAGGGAGTGTGTGGGGGGGCTTAGCGGGGGGCGCTGGGCTGCAGGGAGTGGGGGGGGCTCAGCGGGGGGCGCTGGGTTGCAGGGGGCGGGGCAGGGGCTCGGTGGGGGCACTGGGCTACAGGGGACGCTGGGCTGCAGGGGCTCAGCAGGGGGCACTAAACTGCAGACTCTAGCTCTGATCCCGTGGGCTGCGGCTGGCTCTGGGGTGGCTGCGGCCGGCAGCCAAGAGGAGATTTAGGACAGGAAGTGAAGAAGCAGCTCATTTCCAGGCGGGGGGGACACGGAACATCCCGATTCGTTAACCCCTGCAGGGCTGGCTAATATCTCCCGGCAGAGCAGGCAGACGGGGCTGCAGCGCAGAGCTCCAGACCCCAGCTGCCCCCTTTCCCCATTGGTGCCATTCACTCCCCGTCCTCCCCCACCCTTTGTGGCTAAACCAGGGCCTGGGCTTTGCCCCGGCCGGGAGGGGGCAGGGTTGTTTTGCTCACAGACACCCACCTCCCCCCAGCTGGGGAATCCCTTCAGCTCTGGGACCCAGGCATCCGGGCAGAGGCGGGACCTCAGGTAGGCCTTGGAGACCCAGACATGCAGGACAGGGGATCTGCTGTCTGGGACGCCTGGGTCCCTGG
>NW_020697153.1:4519-5455 GCF_002925995.2 Terrapene triunguis
CACTCCCCTCCCCGAGCTGGGATAGAACCCAGGAGTCCTGGCTCCCAGCCCCCCGCTTTACCGTCCGCCCCTCGAGCCCCTGCGCTGGGGGCCCCGTTTTCCAGCCCCACTCACCGGATCGGAACTTGCTGCGGATCAGCATGGAGCGCTCGGAGGCCAACAGGGTCATGGTCAGGGCTGGGGGTGTCGAGCGCGAAGGGGGGGCACCTGGCCAGCTGCCCTGGGCTGGGGGGACCCCAAAACAATCCAGCAGGGAGGAGAGACCGAAGGAGAACGGGGGGGTCACAGACGGAGCTTGTGCCTGAACAACCCCTCCCCCGAGAGAGGGGCCCCCATAAGTTGAGGGGGACGGAAATGCCCCAGGGCTGGATAATGGGGGGCAGGGAACTCTCAAAAACTTCCACTCAGTGGCTCTCAGCCCTCCCACTCCCCTCCCTGAGCTGGGATAGAACCCAGGCGTCCTGGCTCCCAGCCCCCCCTAATCCTGTTGGGACAGAGATTATTCCCTGCATAGGGGGTCATTTTAATTCTAGACACACACACCCCGGTTCCTTGCTGGGGGTGGGGGAAGGGCAGATCTAGGGGGCTCTGTTTGGAGGGGGAGCAGAACAAAGGGATGGGGGGATCCGGGGGCCAATTTTGGGAGCTTGGGGGGCAGGATGGGACAGTTTAGAGGGAGGCCTATCTGGGGGACAGATTCGGGGGGATGGGGCAGGGGGTCAGAGAGCAGGATTTGGGGGGATCTGGTGGGGCACATTCTGGGACATGAGGATCTAGGGGGCAGATTTCAGGGGGGCTATAAGGGGTCAGATTTGGGAGATCAGATATTGGGGGAAAGGGATTGGGACAGGTTTGAGGGCAGGGATGTCTTGAGGGGCAGATTGGGGTGGCTGGGACAGGACTGGGTGAAGGGAGATCAACTGGGGGGTCAGGATT
>NW_020697154.1:0-9543 GCF_002925995.2 Terrapene triunguis
GGGGGGGGCTCTGTCCCTACCAGGCGCTGCTGCCAGGTGCACCAGATGTCCTGATGTTATAGGGACAGTCCCGATAGTTAGGGCTTTGGCTAATATCGGCACCTGTTACCCCCCGCCCCGATTTTCACACTTCCCGGCTGGGCGCCAGCTGCTGCTGGGCAGCGGCCGGGAGCCTGCAGGGCTTTGATCTGCCGGGAGCCTCAGAGGCTGTTGGTGCTTCCCTGGGGTCCGAGCAGAGACTCTTGCTGCTGCCTATAAATCTGCAGAGGGACCTACCACCCTATCCCAGGTGTGAGTCACTTAGGCAGCACTGAGCCCAGTCAGCCACATTGCTAACAGCTGCACAGAAGATCTCGTGGTCACAGGTCACCAAGGGCCCCTACAAAGTATGTGTACCAACAGGACCCTAATTTTACAATTGCTATATCAGGTCATGTGCCTGGGGAAATTCAGGTGTATTATCAACATGGGCACCACTGACCCTGAGAATAGTGTTTTAACCTGTTACATTATATTTACCTCCTGTTTAATATCATTATTGTGTTCAATTGTGTGTGTGTGATTTCTTGGGAGCCTCCAAATATCTGGCAGGTAAGTGGGGGTTACACTGGTGTTAGAATTTCCCTCCTAAGCTGCCCTGATGATCCTGCCAGGAAGGGACACGGGGGGTGGAGGCACCACCAAATACATTCATATGGAAAGAAAATAAGTAGATTACACCCTGCGGAGCTGTAGGCAGGATCTAGAAGAACCCAGGTCAGTCCATCAAAACCTATATGACTACCTCCTTTAGAGCTAACCTGGTGGGTGGGGGGGCACTGTGATGCTGTGGAACGTGGGAGGCACTTTATCATATTGGTGATACCAGTATTATACAATTGCGATGAATTGTGCTAGATATGCCATGTGAGATATCTGTGAAAATGTTAGGATTTGCCAAGTATGATAATCATATTTATATGTTTGTATCACCTTTGTAGTGTGACTTATAGATACGTAGGGTATATCTGTGTTTCCAGACTTGTGCAGTGTTTCTGGGTGACACCCCCACACAGACTGGCATCAGCACTGCCTGGCCTGTTCAATGATCCATCAAGGGTCATCAGCTGTACAATTAACCCACTGAAAGGCCAGGGACTACATCTTATGACTCAGCAGGACTTGTAGGGGCATATCTATAGGCAGGGGACTCTAAGGCTTTGTTTATACTCCCCAGCTTTTAGCGTCATGGCCCTGTCGCTAAAACTTTGGCAGTGTGAACTTTTTTTGTTGGCATTTTTTCCGACAAAAGATTTCCACCTCCTATGAGCGGTGTTCACGTTGTTGACAGGACCGGGCTCCTGCTGACAACATGGCGTTCACACTGCTGCTTGCTGCGGCAAAAGTTTTGTCTTTCACAGGCACCCGTGAACAACAAAACTTGGCAGTGTAGACAAGCCCTAAGGCTTTTCCATGCCCATGTGCTGTAAGTTTGTAGTTGAGACACAGGAACTACAAGCCACCTGGAAAAGGAATAGATAGGGCAGCTGCATCATCTCCATTTTGTCGTCATTCCTGCTCCTTATCTCTGGAGTGACTTTTCTACAAGCCAAAGCTCTGAACAAAGGACTGAATGACCCATCCAAGCTGTGGATGTGATCCAGAGGGACTTTCAAGCCAGTGAACTCACCACTACTGTTAAGAACTTGATATATGGACCTTGAAGTCTCTGTATGTATCTGAGTGCTTTATCATTTAACACTCTTGTCTTTCTTTTTTCCTTATAATAAACCTTTAGTTTTAGACACTAAAGGATTGCCTGGCAGCATGGTATATTGGGTAAGATCCAACTTAATATTGACCTGGCACTGTGGATGACCCTTTGGGGTTAGCAGAATATTTTGTATAGCAAGTGGAGTTTTTAAATAACTTCTCACTGTACTAGACCAAGGTGCTGATTGGGAGCCAGAAAACTGAAACACAATGTGATTTCTTTTTTCAGCTTCTCAATAACCAGTATGGGGGATGAGAAGCACAGTTTATGACTGGTTGGTGAGTTTAACCTCAGTGTTAACCACCAGTTTTGCTCTCCATTTTGCAGCCTGCCCTAACCTTGGCATTTTCAGTGAGGGCTGTCCCAGGCAACTGCAATACAATAATCCCTAGCACTTATAGAGCATTGTTGGCTCCATTTCATTGATGGGGATAAAGGCACAAAGAGAGGGAAATGACTGATTTTCTGTGGAAGCAGCAGAAATGGGAACAGAATCCAGGAGTCCTGGCTCCCAGCCCCCTGTTCTAATCAATAACAATTCTTTCCTAAAACTCTTTGTGCGTTACCCTGGCAAAACCCAGCAACCGATCCCCCTGCACTGGGTAAGGTCGCTGAAGGAGTGGGGAGCATGTGGGGTAAATTTGGGGTGAGGGGTGCAGTGTTTGTAGAACAGCCTCTAGTCCCAACCTGGCTCTGGGAGGACAGGCTTGTTTCTCTGCAGCTATAGCCAGCAGGGGGAGTGCCTAGCATTGTTTTTGTGCAGATCCTACACCAGCGTTGGCTCACCTTGCACGTCCAAAGCACTGACTCTGGGACCACTCTTCAGTTGGGATAAATAGAACCAAATCTGTTCCACTGAGCGGGATGAAGAAGGGAGAGTGGGTCAGCCCCAGAGGGACCACACACACACCCAGGGGATGCTACACGAGGGAAAGGGTTATTGTTTAGCCAAAGGTACAAACTCCCTTCCTGTATTGGATACCTGGGTCAGAGACAGCAGCAGAAGGAATGGGAATCCACGGCTGCATCTATATCTCACATAGGTTGGTCTACATTGTTTATGGCTCAGGGCTAGATGAAATGACTGTAAAGATTCACAGTAGTTATCAATGGTTCAGTCTCTCACTGGGAAAACATTGCAAGTGGAGTCCTACAAGGGTCGGTTCTGGATCTGACAGTTTTCATTAATGATTTAGATGCTGTAGTGGAGAGTAAAGGGGTGCTAGCAGTTTTGAGGACAGGATTAGAATTCAAAACAATCTTGACAAATTGGAGAATTGGTCTGAAACCATCTTGGTTGAATTTAGCTTGATTAGTGCAAATATTTCAGCCAGGAGGACAAAATGAAATGCATTAAACGGCCTAGGTACCGATATTACAGAAAAGGAGCTGGGGTTCCAGTGGACCACAAACTGAATATGCATCAACAATATGAGGCTATTGTGAAGAAGGAAAAGATCATTCTGCAGTGTATTAACAAAGATGTCGTATGCAAGACAGGTTAAAAAAAATGGGCATCTTTATTCTTGAGGAATGAATACTGGGGGGGGAGGGGAACACACACCTGATAAGAGTCTTCATATAAGGGAGAGGACGGTGATCAACTGTTCTCCAGCTGCACTGAAAATAGAAGGGGGAAATCAGCATGCTTTGCAGTGATGGAGATTTAGATTAGACCAGGAGTGGGAAAACTACGGCCTGCGGGACCGTCCTGCCTGACCTCTGAGCTCCCAGCTGGGGAGGCTGCCCCCTGCCCCTCCCCTGCTCTCCTCCACAGCCATGCCGCCGCCCGGGCAGCGCTCTGGGGGGCAGGGCTGCACACTCCTGCAGGGCAGCACGTCTAGCTTCATCCAGGCTGCTGCTCTAAGCGGCATGGTAAGGGTACAGGGCTGTACACTCCTGTGGGGCACCACGTCTAGCTCCTTCCAGGCTGCTGCTCTGAGCGGCATGGTAAGGGTACAGGACTGTACACTCCTGCGGGGCAGCACGTCTAGATTCATCCAGGCTGCTGCTCTGAGCGACATGGTAAGGGTACAGGGCTGTACACTCCTGCGGGTCAGCACATCTAGCTCCATCCAGGCTGCTGCTCTGAGCGGCATGGTAAGGGTACAGGGCTGCGAGCTCCTGCGGGGCAGTGTGTCTAGCTCCTGCGGGGAAGCAAGTTACTGCTGCTCTGAGCTGCATGGTAAGGGGGCTGGGGCAGGAGGTCCTGGGGGCAGTCAGGGGATGGAGAAAGGGGGGGTTGGATAGACATGGGAGTCCCAGGGGTCTGTCAGGGGGCGAGGCTGTGGATAGGGGTCAGGGCAGTCAGGGGACAGGAAGCGGGGGGGGGGTTGGGTAGGGGGATGAGGTTCCGGGGGGGTGGTTAGGGGCAGGGAGGGTCTCTGGAGGGGGAGGTCAGGGAACAAGGAGCGGGGGGTGGGGGGTTGGATGGGTTGGGGATTCTGAAGGGGGCAGTCAAGGGGCAGGAAGTGGGAGAGGGTCAGCCAGGCTGTTTGGGGAGGCACAGCCTTCCCTACCCGGCCCTCCATTCAATTTTGCAACCCCGATGTGGCCCTCAGGCCAAAAAGTTTGCTCACCCCTGGGTTAGACATTCGCTATCCTCATAGAAAGTTTTTCCTAATCTGTGGAACAGGTTGCCGCAGACCCACAGGCGAATGCGCTCTCAGCTTCGACTGCCAGTAGGAGGAACTGCTCTTTAGTGTGTTGACCATACTTGCAGCTTGGGGTTTAAGCCATAGGCTCCTCCACCAGCCAGTATCACACCTCAAACTTCAGCATGCCTTCCTCTCTGTAACCTCGCCGCAGTGAATGTTCTTCGACTGGATCCCTGGAGAAGGCTTCACACCCAAAAGAAGCAATGCAGTGATTCCCTGCCCGTGCAAAACGGAACGGTTTATTGTACGTCTGAACCTAACACAGGAAGTTCTCAGGAGCCTTGAGCAAGAAACTCTCAGCACCGTCCTGCTGGGCTTGTCCCCACCCAGGTGGGCTCAGGCCGCTCTTTGTTCCCAGTCCAGAAGCGACTCCTCCTTCCTGTGGTCCACCCTATATCACCTCCAAGGCCCCGCCTCCATCCTCTGTCTTCTTTCCCAGGCAAACAGACGTCCAGGTGAGTCTCTCTTCAGTTCTTTCTTCTCTCTGCTGGCCAGAACTGGCTGGTTCCAAGTTCGGATGGGCCTTCAGATCATCAATCGCTAAGTTACAAAATGTCCAGGCCATGGTCTGGGGTCCAGGTTGCTAGACTGGGTCACACCTGGTCCTCTGCAACAATAGACACCCCGCCCCTCCCACCTTGATTAGACATGCAGCACATGGGGGAAACTGGGGCACACACAGTCTACATACGCAACATTAGGAAAATACCCCATTTAGTCACACAGGTTACCTAGAGAGGATGTGGAATCCCCATCATTGGAGGTTTTTAAGAACAGGCTGGATAAACACCTGTCAGGGTGTGACAGAGTTATGTTACCAAGCTGCCAGAGACCTTAGGTGATCAGGCTAAGGTGGCAGGATCTTTAGGGGCGGAGATGAAGAGAGCACACCAAGTAACTAAGTTTAAAGCTTTATTAAGAAAATAACAGCGGAGAGTGCTGGGGGTTTCCCACGTCACTCTGAGGAAGGAAGAAAGCATTAGTGCCCGAGCCCTGACCCACTTTCATACTCACACACGCACAACCCCAGGCTGGCCAAGCCTGGGTGTAACATAAGAAGAAGGCAGGGGGAAGGGTGGACGGGAGTTCTGCCCTATGCATAGGTCGTCCAGGCTCCACTGTAAATCTCCAACTTGCTTCTGCTCTCGGATGGGTTTTTACCCTGGGTGTTCCTGGGGGCTTTTGCTCTCTGCCCCAGTCTGAACTGGCTTTCTGTGGCCTCCTCAGCTTCCCCAAAACACACCAGCTTCAGGGGACGGGAGACGGCTGTTTTCCCATTTGCTGACCTTCACTGTCTCCCTCGTTTTCGTAGAGCCTGCAGTTTCTGTTCTGTGATTCTCCTTTCTTACAGCAGGGCAGGGTTGGAAGCTCGGCCCCCTTCTTTCTTGGCAGGTAGCAGAGAATCTGTTGTGTGCAGTGACCTTGGGCTGGAGTCAACCTCTTATCTTCAGGCCTAGCTGGAGTGTTGAGTTAACCCGTTCCCTTCTCTCTCTCTCTCCCTCCTTTGGCCTCCTGAAACCTGCAAAGGAACCTTCCATTCCCCACTCACTCACTCACACTTTTAACCCTTCCCAGAATACTTTGCAATGCCTGCACCAGGGTTAGCAACATACAATACTGATCTGCCTTCCCAGGGGACTTGAGGGAGAGGGCCATTGGGGTGTGACAAGGGATGGTCTTGGTTTACTTGGTCTTGCCAGTGATCGGGAGCTGGACTTGATGACCTCTTGAGGTCCCTTCTAGCCCAGCATTTCTATGAATGGTGAAAAGGCCATTAGAGGCACTTATAAACTAAACGCAGACACTTATTTCTGTCCAACAGACTTCCTCTGCTGATGATGGCAACAGCGCTACCAGCTGTGAGTAGACCAGGCCATTTACCATGTTACAATCATGAAATTCTACAGAAAAAAAAAATACATCCCCCACCATATACACACAAGCAGTTACTGCTCACATATCTAGCATACTGTACAGGGTGTGCAAACAGCACTGCATAGGTCAGAACACTGAGTGCACACACTAAATGCTAGCAATTACTAAACTCTTACTAAAAGAGTTTATCGATGAAAATTTTGGAAATTATTTTGTGCAAATAAAACATTTTTATAGAAATTATTACATCTGAAAAGCAAAAAGTGGTTCAGTGAGCAGATAGATGAGGCCAGAAATCCCACACGGGACACTCCAAGTACTAGAGAAAAGCTGGGAAGGTGTTCATTGGTTCTTGTAGGGAGACAGAGCAGAGCTCATTCATCTTCCTCTCTGGGGTCCCCTCAGGTTGTGGCACAGACTCCAACAAGCTCTGTTAAGCTGCAGAAGTTAAACACAGGCAACGTCTATTAAAGGGAACCTGCCATAATGTTTTGCAATGACCGTGCACACTGCTGTGGGGCGGTCACCCTAGTGGCTGCAGTGTTCAGTGGACAAAATCTCTAACCCCGCCGACAAAGCTTTTAGCTCAAGTCTGTTCCTGGAGCCTGAGGTGCTGGGCTCTGTCGCTCCTGCTCCCTCCAGGCAGTTTCACTGGAGACTGTTCTCTGAAGCAGCTGGGTTTATCATTACAAATCTCAGCCAATGCTGTATCAGCAGTTCACCAAGAAATCCCTCTCACTAGAGTCTTTCACACCTAAATTCATCGCAGAGGAAACAAGGGGCATTTGGCCGCAAACCTGTTCCTGCACCCCCAGTGTGAATAAAAGGGAAATAAGAGATCCAGAACTCCCTTTTTCTGCTCCTTGGGGCTGGTTTGCTAGAGGGGACGGGCCACTGAGACTCGGGGTCCAATGACTTGGACTAGGTGTCTCTCTCCAGAGGCCTCAGTGAGAGCAGTGAACCCCTAGGCTACAGCCCCCCTCACTTACCCCTGGCAGATATGTCAGAGCCACTAGATCCTTGGTCATTTGCTGTGCAGAGGAGAAGACAGTATATTAGCATCTCTCACAAGGCAGGGTTTCAGCGTAGTTAGTAGATTCGGGGGACTCTTATCCAAAGGGAACAGTCATCACCTTACTCTTCCCTAGCGGTGAGATGGTTGGTGCACAGATCAGTCTACAGTGCAGCTGCCCTGGATTTCCATTATTCACATGCAAAAAACGTTACCACTGTAGGGAGACAGCACTGACTTGTGCTCTTCATGCCTCTTCAGAATGGGAGCATTGAACACTCAACATTCAAAGGCTAGCAAAGTAGGAGATGGTGGGTTAAGGATACATAAGAATGGCCATACTGGGTCAGAGTTAGTTAAACTCTCAGTAATTTAACTGATTAAATACCAATTTTTTTATACAGGCCAAAGTTTTCAAAAAGTGGAGCCCAAATTTAGGCTCTTCAGCCTGCCTTTAACCATCTAAGGGAGGGGTTTTCAAGAGTGCTTAGGGCACAAGTCCCATTGACTTCGAACTGCAAAACCTGATGGTTGAAGCATTTCAGCTCTTTACTTGTGGCAGTACTTGCATAAGTACTGGAAGGTGATGCTGGCTGCAAATCATCTAGCTCTTACACATCGCTTTTCACTAGTAGATCTCAAAGCTCTTTACAAAGGAGGCACAGAGCACAAGCTATTTGCTTTTCAATTCTCAGTCTGTATAGTCTCATAATAGGGGATATTAATGAGGCCTTGGTCTTGTTTTTTTCAGCACAGATGAGCATTTTAAGTATGAAACTTAGTAGAAAAAAATCTACATAAAATCTGAAATTTTATTAACAATTGGGAAACTAAAAAAACAAACAAGTAGAAAACATTCACTTTGGCAATTTAAGACCATATAATGGAAGAGAAGATCTAGCAATATGTAAATAAGAAATTTGATTTCAATTTTCAAAAAAACCCCTAAATTTAAATGTCATAATTTAAATAAACATTTTAGTTGTGATTTTTAGCCACCCTAAGAAGAGGAGTTCCCAAAGGGTGCTGATGAAAATGTGGGCAGGTAGGAGAAACACCAAAACAAAACCAAGAACTGTTGTTTGAAAACACAAGGCAAAGGAGAAAGCGACATCACTCAAGGCAACGGAGTTAAGAAGAGAAAATCACTCTTGCCTTTTGTTGAAAGCAAACTGAGCAGAACGAGTAGTTGAAAGACAGACTGCAAGGGATTGAGAAGAGCTGGGAAAGTTAAAGGTAAAGGCCAACTGGTCCCAATACAACAGTATCTTTGATCCTATATAAAACAAATTTTCAATTCATGTATTTGTGCTTTAATGCAATTTCTATACAGATAGGGTCTGAAAGCAAGACAATTTAACACACATTCTGAAACTGGAGCTGAACAGTTTCTAGTTTCTGGTAAATCTAATCTGGCTAGTGTATTTATATATTTTTATCATCAGTCAGCACCCTCATCCCCCGCCGTCCCCACCCGCACCCCAACCCTCTGCCCCAGCCCCGAGCCCTCTCCTGCAACCTGAAATCCTCATGCCCAGCCCAGCCCCGCCCCAGAGCCCTCACCCCCAGCCAGAGCCCTCACCCCCACACTCCAACCCTCTGCCCCAGCCTGGAGCCGCCTCCCACGCACCAAACAAACCCCTCAGCCCCACCCCATTAATTTTGTTATGTGCCCCAATATGGAGGTGATCTGTCACACATCACCTCCATATTGGTGTCACAGAACAAGATTCATTCCGCACACGAGTGGGAAAAATTAGAGGGAACACTGGTTGTAACTGTAGGGGTCCTGACCCAAAAAGCGGATGGGAAGCACGGCAAGGTTATTGTAGGGGGGTTGTGGTATTGCCACCCTTACTTCTGCGCTGCTGCTGGCAGGGCGCTGCCTTCAGAGCTGGGCACCTGGCCAGCAGCGGCTGCTCTCTGACCACGCAGCTATGAAGGCAGTGCAGAAGGGTGGCAATATTGTAATCCCCTACAATAACCTTGCAACCCCCCCGAAAACCCTCTTTTGGGTCAGGAACCCCAGTTTGAGAAACCCTGGTCTCCCCTGTGGAATCTGTATAGTATCGGGTAAAAGCACACAAGACCAGATTTCACGATACGTGACGCATTTTTCAAGGCTGTGAATTTGGTAGGGCCCTAATCATAATTGCTCTGCATATCCTGGTTTGCCAACCTTTGACTTCTGGGAATTAAACACTCCCATTCTGAAAGGACATAGGGAGCCCAGGGCAGGGCTGAGC
>NW_020697155.1:0-3178 GCF_002925995.2 Terrapene triunguis
ATACACACTGAACGCAAAGCTTTTGTCTTTGTAAATTGGTTCGGTGATGAACTGGCCCATGCAGTTCAAAATCCCTTCAGGGAGGGTCAGAGCTGTGTGACATCAGCTCTCGAGTCAATTTTAAAGTCAATAGTCTTGCTTTGAATATTCAATGTCACTCTCCAGGCGGGCACCATGTCATCACAAGTGATAGATCCCAGAATCAATGGGTCTTGATTGTCTGCAATATGAGTCAACTCCCTGACTGCTTCAGTGCAACGAACAGCTGCAAAATGTCTATATTTCAGGCATTTATTACAACATGCGCCTCCGGCTGGACATGTATCATCCCTTGGGATATGACTTTTCCACACCTTGTGCATGTAGACTGGCATTTGTCCCTCTTAGCCTGGGAATTCTCTCTCCTTACCTCAGGGAGTTTATGAGAAAGACTTTTAACACTTAAGTGTCTGTTTGTAGCTTTTAAGTTAGTTGCAGGTTTTTCAATTTGTTTTTGCCTGTTGTTTGAATAATTCTGACTCTTGCTAGCTGTATAGTTGTGGGTAGAGTTAAATCTCTCTTTGGCGGTAGCTGCTGTGAAAGGTTTTTTGCAGTGTTGTTGTAGCTGTGACAGTCCCAGGATATTAGAGGTAGGTGAGGGAATATCATTTAGACCTCAGCTGGCTTGTCTCTATGAAAGGTTTTTATCTTTTAACCCAATAACCAGCCTGTTTCTGAAATTTTCATGTTTTACATTCCCCAAATCACAGTTTTCAGCCAGGGGATGCAGAGGTCTTATAAAACTTTCAACATTTTCCCCTGGTTCTTGAATTCTTTGCTGAAAACATGCTCTTTAATAAACCACATTTCCCTCGGTTATAAAGTGTGCATCAATCCTAACCACAACCCTTGCATAGTTGTCTTTGTGATGGTCTTCAGTAAAGTCAAAGGAGGTAAAGATATGCTCTGCATGCTTCTCCATAGCCTAAATTAAAGTCAATACCTGTATATCCCCAGTTCCTTTGTGCAGCTTGTTTGCAATGCAAAATCGTGCAAAACATTGTTTCCAGTCTGT
Organism: Terrapene triunguis; assembly: GCF_002925995.2. Taxonomy (NCBI): domain Eukaryota; kingdom Metazoa; phylum Chordata; order Testudines; family Emydidae; genus Terrapene; species Terrapene triunguis. Next base: position 1,055 of record NW_020697155.1, read on the forward strand.
CTATTGTGAAGGGTTATGAAAGGTGACATTCTCTGGGGAATCAGAGAGGGGCATGTTGATGAGGTCCTGCAAACTTTGTTGCTGTTCCTTCCGTCTGCAACCTGTGTTGCTGTTTTCCTTTGGTTTCTGTTCTTAGTTTACTCCTGACACCATATCATGTTCTGTACCAGATATGGACTGCCTACAGAGCTTATTTACACGCACCAGATGGAGAGTTCTTAATTTGTAATGAAAGAGGTGCTGAGGCTCAAGCAATTTTTTTACAATCATAACTGATGCAGCAAGCCCAGAGGTGCCAGGGCTTAGCCCTGGCAAGCCCTGGCACAAGTTGAGCACTGCAGATGGGTTCATCATAAGAACCCTTAATGCTCTGCTGGATACAGCTGAGGTTCATTTAAATAAGGTATTTTACAGAGCGTCACCTAGTAGTCGAACAGTATCATACAGGGTAACATGCCATTACACAGGTAGCCTGGCTTGTTTGCTAGACTCCATCCCATGTTAATCTTACTAGCCAGCTGCTCCTGCCCCCGGTGTCAGCTCAGAGCAGCCAGGCAGGCTCTGCACAAAACTTATGGGAGCGGTCTGGGGGCATCAGAGCTGCACTGCAGTGGGCATAGGCAGATGTTGAATTGACACCTCGCTGGTCTTCCCTCCAGTTGTTGAGGCCTATTTGCCTTTCCCTGGTGATGGGCGTTGTGTTCATTAACACTATTTGGATTTAACACCCCCCCATAAAGAACCTGTTCTGTTCCCCCCGGGCCCGAGAGGGGGTTGATTTAAAGGGCTCACCCCAGGGCGAGATCCTGCAGCTGGGGTCCAGGAGACCCTGGGAACAGCTTGAGCCGGGCCTGTGCCACTACTAAATAAAGAGCGGCAGGGTCCCAGCAGAGTTCGGCAGGGCTGAGGGTAGTATTTAGTGTTGTGAAAGCTGGGGAGGTGGGTGGACGCTCCAGGAGCCCCCACTGGGGGGTTACCCCTAGAAGGCAGTAATGGATGGGCTCCTTTCTCCTGCCCGCTTGCTGGATCTCACCATCCAGTGGGGGACTGGACATCAGTCTGGTGAACGTGCCGGCGGGGGCTAGTTTGTGGTTATGAAAGGCCTGGGGAGAACTAGGCCCTCCTTTGACGCTGCGCTGCCATGAGAACGAAGGGGAGAGGAAAGGGTGGTAGCTGCAGAACCTACAAACGGAGCCGTTTCCTTATGGAGCTCCCAGGCCAGCTGTGGGATTCCTGGCCAGGGAGGGGAGGGGCAGGATTTTCACCAGGGTACCATCACTTGTCACCCTGGAAGCCAGCAAGAGCATTGCAGCACCCTGTGCTGCAGAGGCCCCCTCGCTGCATGCAGACTCAGGAATGCATGTCCTTCCACAAGGGGAGCCTTGTCCCCAGGCTGCCCTGATCCTTGTCAGCAGGCCTGCAGGACACAAGGGTTCCCATCCTTTCTGCCATACGCTCTGATGGAGAGTGGGGTAGCAGAGGAAGGCGGGAATGGGCTCACGTCATTTACAACAATCCTTTTTCTGGCTAGGACCATAGCACAGGCCCTGCTAGCCCACCCGCCAGCCCCCATTCACAAGTCCGCAGTTTGAACGGTCTCCCATGGGCCACCAGGCCTTACATCATCAATGAAAGGCAGGAGTTTCTCAGCCACTTGCACAGCCGCACGGCTGGCGCTCTGCCTGTCCATGCCGGCAAGGATGTTTTTCAGCACGGTGATGGCCTTGGCGATGATATCCCTGTCTACCTCGTGTAGTCGCTCCAGGACGTCTGGCAGCAGACGCTGGAGTGTCCCCACCTGCGTGAAATGAGGAGCTGCTTTACAAAACACCCTCCAGTGACCCACAAGCCATTTCCAAAACAACGTCCACCTCCCCTGCAGACAGAGGCACGGGAACTAAGGGTGTGGGGGGTGCTGCAGCACTCCCAGGTTTTACACGGGGCTCTGCTCCTGGCCCCGCACACAGGGTCCCAGCTGCCAGCCCTGCGCCAACCCCCATCTGTGGCCCCAGCCTCGGTCCCCTTGCTCCATCCACCTCCCCCCCCCCAGCTCCTGGAGCCATGGCCCTGCTCCTGAGCCCAGCTCTAGGGGTGGCAGGGGGTGTGGGCAGGGGTAAGGGGGGG
>NW_020697156.1:0-1206 GCF_002925995.2 Terrapene triunguis
CAGCTCAAAGTTTGTCAAATGCTCACAGGTTCCAGTCTCCTCTTTGGGACCAGCACCTTTGTTCTGAAGCAAAAGTGCTTTTGCCTTCTTAAAGCTGCTGCCACTAGCTGTGATACTCTCTTACATGAATCAAAGGATTTATTGGAACACTGCAAGTACCAACTCCAGCATACACAGGCAGGATTTCACTTCCTACTACCCACCCCCCTCTCCCCCACCGATCAGATACAGCAACATAACATCAAAACATCCACACCTCAGCACTGAGCTAGAGATACAGCACTACTTATGGGCGGAGGTGCTACCTGCACTGACCATTAGACAGTCCCTCTCCAGTCACCATCTAGTCTCCCTCCCTCCCGCCCCACTTACAGTCTCCTTTCATGCTCCCCCAGGCTCCTTTCCCCAAAATCTATCTGCTCCCATATTTTCTTACTGCTTATATATCCCTCTCTCCCTTTCTTTACCTGCTGTTTGTCAGTCTTCTGTTGCCACCTCCCTCCTGTGTGTCATGTTCCCATCTCCTCATAGGTTCCAGTCCAGCCCTCTGCTATAGAGAGGTAGTGGCCTTCCCTGCCGACAGCCTAGCTGCAGTCCCACTGAAAACTGGGAATTGATGGTCATTGTTACTAAGGTCAGTCTCTCTTCCACAGGCAAAGCCTGTGTGACTGTGGACGGCTGCCATCTTGTCTGAGACCCATTGCCAGGAACAGGAGGTTGTGGCCATTTTGAACAAAGGAAAAGTTTGAAGCTAGAAATTAAGAGATCATTTGTAACCTGGGACAGATGTTGTCTCCCAATTCAATAGGCGCACTGGAACCTATCCAGCCCTGCTCCCCTCCCTCTCTGCCCCATGTCCAGCCCTGCTACCCCGGGATCTCTTGGCCAAGTGGGAGTTGCCATCACAGCCCAGAGCGGGCAGGAGCACGTGGAGCGAACACCCCTGCCCCAGTGGCGGTGGCACAGACTCCCCCACCCTGCAGACCTCAGCCCTCCCCCTGTGCTGCAGCTCCCATCCAAAGCAGGCAAAGAGAATAGATCATTCCTCACCCCCATGACCCTGCAGCTGCACTGCCTAAATCCTTACCCCTCCCTGCAGCTCCCCGGCACCCAGTGGAGCTGTTGATGGGTTCCACTAAGAGGGCCCAGCTGGCAGACCCAGACTTAGGGGCTGGCTGTGCTCCCTTGCAGCAGCAGCTCTCTGAG
>NW_020697157.1:0-5000 GCF_002925995.2 Terrapene triunguis
GAAGCTTACAAGAAGTGGAAGATTGGACAAATGACCAGGGAGGAGTATAAAAATATTGCTCAGGCATGCAGGAGTGAAATCAGGAAGGCCAAATCACACTTGGAGTTGCAGCTAGCAAGAGATGTTAAGAGTAACAAGAAGGGTTTCTTCAGATATGTTAGCAACAAGAAGAAAGTCAAGGAAAGTGTGGGCCCCTTACTGAATGAGGGAGGCAACCTAGTGACCGAGGATGTGGAAAAAGCTAATGTACTCAATGATTTTTTTGCCTCTGTCTTCACGAACAAGGTCAGCTCCCAGACTGCTGTACTGGGCAGCACAGTATGGGGAGTTGGTGACCAGCCCTCTGTGGAGAAAGAAGTGGTTCGGGACTATTTAGAAAAACTGGACGAGCACAAGTGCATGGGGCTGGATGCGCTGCATCCGAGGGTGCCAAAGGAGTTGGCGGATGTGATTGCAGAGCCATTGGCCATTATCTTTGAAAACTCATGGTGATCAGGGGAGGTCCCGGATGACTGGAAAAAGGCTAATGTAGTGCCCATCTTTAAAAAAGGGAAGAAGGAGGATCCGGGGAACTACAGGCCAGTCAGCCTCACCTCAGTCCCTGGAAAAATCATGGAGCAGGTCCTCAAGGAATCAATTCTGAAGCACTTTGAGGAGATGAAAGTGATCAGGAACAGTCAACATGGATTCACCAAGGGCAAGTCATGCCTGACCAACCTAATTGCCTTCTATGAGGCGATAACTGGGTCTGTGGATGAGGGGAAAGCAGTGGATGTGTTATTCCTTGACTTTAGCAAAGCTTTTGATACGGTCTCCCACAGTATTCTTGCCAGCAAGTGAAAGAAGTATGGGATGGATGAATGGACTATAAGGTGGATAGAAAGCTGGCTAGATCGTCGGGCTCAATGGGTAGTGATCAATGGCTCCATGTCTAGTTGGCAGCTGATTTCAAGCGGAGTGCCCCAGGGGTTGGTCTTGGGGCTGGTTTTGTTCAATATCTTCATTAATGATCTGAAGGATGGCGTGGACTGCACTCTCAGCAAGTTTGCAGATGACACTAAACTGGGAGGAGTGGTAGATACGCTGGAGGGTAGGGATAGGATACAAAGGGACCTAGACAAATTAGAGAATTGGGCCAAAAGAAACCTGATGAGGTTCAACAAGGACAAGTGCAGAGTCCTGCACTTAGGACGGAAGAATCCCATTCACTGTTACAGACTAGGGACTGAATGGCTAGGCAGCAGTTCTGGACCTAGGGGTCACAGTGGACGAGAAGCTGGATATCAGTCGACAGTGTGCCCTTGTTGCCAAGAAAGCTAACGGCATTTTGGGCTGTATAACTAGGGGCATTGCCAGCAGATCGAGGGACGTAATCCTTCCCCTCTATTTGACATTGGTGAGGCCTCACCTGGAGTACTGTGTCCAGTTTTGGGCCCCACACTACAAGAAGGATGTGGAAAAATTGGAAAGAGTCCAGCGGAGGGCAACAAAAATGATTAGGGGGCTGGAGCACATGAGTTATGAGGAGAGGCTGAGGGAACTGGGATTGTTTAGTCTGCAGAAGAGAAGAATGAGGGGAAATTTGATAGCTGCTTTCAACTACCTGAAAGGGGGTTCCAAAGAGGATGGATCTAGACTGTTCTCAGTGGTACCTGATGACAGAACAAGGAGTAATGGTCTCAAGTTGCAGTGGGGGAGGTTTAGGTTGGATATTAGGAAACACTATTTCACTAGGAGGGTGGTGAAGCACTGGAATGGGTTACCTAGGGAGGTGGTGGAATCTCCTTCCTTAGAGGTTTTTAAGGCCCGGCTTGACAAAGCCCTGGCTGGGATGATTTAGTTGGGAATTGGTCCTGCTTTGAGCAGGGGGTTGGACTAGATGGTCCTGAGGTCCCTTCCAACCCTGAGATTCTATGATTCTATGAGGTACCAAGTCAAATACCTTACAGAAGTCTGTCTGTTCCATCATCACTATTACCTTTATCAGCCAAACTTGTAGTCTCATCAAAAAAGATGAGACAGGCGACCCCCTTTCTGTCTCCCCCCGGCCCGAGGGGAGTGTGATGATCCTGGGGTTCATTAAACAACAAACCAGGGAATGAGAAAGGAATAAAACTTTTTTAATAACCTAGAGAGCCCCGGTGGTGAACTGCTGCAACCAGCTACCGGTTTTCTCCACCCCTGCTTCCAGGCACCTCTCCAAATTCCTAGATTCCTAACACAGTCCCTTCTGAGGGAGTCTCTCTAAGTTATAATCTTGCACAAACATCTCTCCAGGGAGTGTGGGCGATTTTTCCCTCCCACTTCCACTATCTCCCCAAACTTGGGCTGGTGCCGATTTTGCCCTGAAAGGAGTTTGGGGGAGAACAATTGGTCCCTGACGCACCCAGGAGGCCCCTGCACCGTAGGGACTTTTCCCACTGGCGTGAGGCCTGTTGCTGCCGCAGGGAGACTGGCCCCTGGATGAATCAGCCCCTCGGCACCTCCCCGCGCTCAGGTACCTGCAGGCCTGAGATGCCTGATCTAGGCCCAGGGAGTAGCTAAGAACCCAGGCTGGTGAACCCACTGCAGCCAAGCCGAGCGACACCGGGTAAGGGCCCCTCTTGAGGATTAGTGGCCCTTAAGGGTAAAGCGACTCCTAAAAGCCCCTGACACTGCTCTGCCTTTCCTCCAACTGCTCTCAGCCAGGTTCACGCTGTGTAACGTGTGACTACAGGAACTAAATGCAGTGTGAAGCTAACAAAACAACATCATTATATTTAAAAATAAATGCAGAACCTCTAGTAACCCTTTAACCATCAGGTACTCTGTGGCTCCTGGCTGGAATCAAGGCCAGCAGGCGTTTTATCCCGACAGACACTGCTGGGGAGACATTAGCCTGTTATCTGCATTTACTCTGTACAGCAAGTTAAACTTCCAATGATAATTGTCAATACCACGAATTCTTTGATCAGACACCGTAGCCAGACTTCAGAGACACACACAGACATGGGCGGTGGGTGAACCACAGGCTCAGGGAGGCTGCCCCCGGCCCACCCCTTCCACCTGAGGCCCTGCACGGCCCCCCAACCCCGGAGCACGGGCGGGCAGCTCACGGTCCTCCCCTCCCCCCGTAGCCCTGGGCCGCACAGCCCCAACGGGGGGTTCCCCCAGCGCTGGGCAGCACGAGCCACCCCAAGTCCGTCCCGCCCTAGCACCAGCCGGCTTCCCGGAAGAGGAGCAGCCTGCCTGGGCTGGGGCCAACTAGGGGCAAGCAGGAGGGGGCCTTGGGGCGGAGGGTAGGCCTGGCCATGCGGGGCTGTTTGGGGAGGCACAGCCTTCCCCTGCCTGTGCTATCTACAGCCCACGCACACAGACCAGTGTACCCAGTGCCAGCTCCGCTGGGAGAATGGTTCTCTGTTCTTCCCTCCGAGCCTGCAGCTCGCTCTGACTTCTGTGCTGTCTCTCAGGCTGCTGGGGATTTCTCAGCACAGCTCTGGGTTTATGTGGTTCTTCTACATCAGACTAGGGCTTCTACCACTTGGAAACAGATTTCAGTTTCTGTGTGTGCCAGTGTTTGAGGTGGGGGAAGGAAAGGTGCCCGGTCAGCAAATTCTGACAGGAAACATATTTGGAGTGAGTTCTACTGGGTTTTTTTTCAGAGCAACATACAGGTACAACACCGGAGAGAGAACAGACTGAGCTGTTCCAACAGTTAACCACACAGTGGGGTGTGGGAACAGGGTGTGCGTGTCCTTGATCATTAAGGACTCTGCTCATCTCCAGGCTGAATTGTTACTGGGCACTTAAGCTGCATGTGCTGTACTTGCAGGCCCCTCAGACATGTCACCTGGGGCAGGATGCGGTTACTCACTTTCTCTGTGGGGGGTGGGGGGGGGTGTCTCACACATGTCATGTGACACCGGTGCTCTGTACTCTGCACCAGCTTCCACTTCATTTCAGGGGCCCTTCACAGTGTTGATTTTGACAAATAAATCTCTGTTTGAGTTTGGGGCCTGGTTCCCGCGGGGATGCTCCTCTGGTTGAGTTCTATCCTGACAGGTGTCATCAGTTGAGAGTGATGAGGCTAAGCATCCCCCCCCCTCCCAACTATGTGCAAAAACATTTTGGTATCACAGGAATTTTCAAGGCAATGGAGTGTCCATGGGGATTTTAAATCAGCTGTTAAACAGTGAGAGAGGTTTAACCTTAACTATTGTGCAGCTACTGCCCCACTAAAATCTAGGTTCATCTGCTGCCCCCTTTACCATGTGTCACAGGGTCCAGACACCCCCAGGGCAGAACAGGGGGGGTCTGAACCCCAAAGAATAAGCAATGGAATCAAATGATTGTGCACAATGCTATTGTGTTGAGTGAGGTCTTTTCTGAAAGCCGGTGGTGTTCTAAACTTACTGATCACTGTGCGAGATGGATCCAGACCGTGGTTAGGGATTTATGTATCGTGTTTGCAGAGACCTGGTTCCTAAAGCTTCACCTTCCCCTCCCAGCAGGGTGGTGGCCAGCCAGGCCGGGAGGAGCTGCCTCCCCAGCCAGACAAGCCTGACTCCCAGCACCTCGCATTGTACAACCCTGGGAGAAACAAATGACGGGTCTCTAGTGTGCAAACGGTGTGGGGTGCGTCCCAAAATGAACTGAGAACTGGGGGCTGGTTTCAGGCCTTTGGGGTGAGGAATCAGAGGGGAAAAGTCCCCAGGTCTGGTAGTGAAGAACTCGGGGTAGGCGGATTTGGGGAGGCTTGGGACTGGAAGGGCTGGTGGGGTCACCCTGCAGGGATAACGAGGCTGCTGGAAGCCAGGGTGAGACCTTTATGCCTGTGGGCTGGCTACGGGTGCCAGGGCTCCAAGCCAGAGCCGCACAGCATTAAGGCCCCCATGGTCACAGGGCAGGTGGTGACAGACCCCCTGACTGCTCTGGGGATCCCCAGAATGTGTCACCGCGGTATCAGAGTGCTTCAGAAGTATGGGTAATAAGCAGGAAGAACTGGAAGTGCTAATAAATAA
>NW_020697158.1:0-1430 GCF_002925995.2 Terrapene triunguis
TGAGTGACTTCCGAGCTTGGCTCTGCCCTGCCTCGGGGGCTGTGGAGGGGCTCTCTGCTGAGTGACCACGAGGGGGGCTCCGGAGAGGAGGGGCAGTCACCTGACGGGGACACGCTGCTGAAATCCCAGTGACAAGAGTCTGTTGGAAATAACGGGGGGGCTGGTCCCTGACGGGGATCCCAGGCTCTGATCCCTTCCTCACTGCCGGGGGAGATTGCTGGCCACTGGGCACCACGTGTGACAGGCTGCAGCCCCCGCTGCCCTGCAGACAGACTGGCACGGACCTAGGCTGCCCACGGAGGGCAGGGGGCCGGAAGCCAGCTCGCTGCGCCCCGGGATGCGGGGGGGCTGGAGGGGGGCGGGGCTCATCTGAGATGGCTGGGGGTTGTGACAGCCCAACCGGACGGCTGCCTGGGTAAGGTGACCAGAGAGCAAGTGTCAAAAATCGGGACGGGGGTGGGGAGTAATAGGTGCCTGTACAAGACAAAGCCCCACATATTGGGAAGTGTCCCTATAGAAACGGGACATCTGGTCATCCTGTGCCTGGACAGTGTGGAGATGGCAATGGGGCAGGCCTCTGGGCTGACGGGCTTGGGGCAGGACCCCCACCCCCAGCAGCTTCCCTCTCTGACACCGGGCCCTGCCTCAGGGCATGTCCAGCCACAGGACATTTTGTCCTTTGGAAATCATGACAGATCATGGGGTGGAGACCGGGGTGGGCGGGTCTGAAGCATCGCCCTGTCCTGTTTTCTCTCTTGCAGACATAGTAAAGAACAGGAGATGTTAAGAGCCTTGCAGACTGGATTGAACCTGACATTTGAGACAGGGAGGGAGGACCCCTTACGCCAGGCAAACCCCTCCCCACCCGGGGGGCCCACGCACCGTTGTCTCCCATGCGCTATTTCCTAGCGGTGACCATCTTGGCATGAGACTCATTCCTGGGAAGCTCTGGCTGCGCGTGGAGCTGCCTGGCACGTCTCCAAAGGAATGATTTACTGTAATTCCCCTGGAAAGCCACTTTGTCATCACTCGACTGGAGAGCTTGAGCCGGACTTAAACAACGGGCTCCTGAGGAGCCTTGAATAATTCACTGTAATAAATATTAATCACTCAGATCTATTGTGGCGGGCGTGTAATTGCAAGGAGCGTTCTGGAAGCGTGGCTCTGGGCCCCCTGCAGAAGTACGTTAACTCTGCCATTGCCATGCTCCCACCGCAGGGAAACGAGGATGAGCGTTAGCAGCACTAGCGAATTCCTAGGGCGAGAAGAACCCTCCTGGTGTGCCACAGGCCTGCTGTGTGGTGCTGGGGCTGCTGGCACGGCTCAGGATCCAGAAAGCGACAAAAGACAAATGTAGTTCGATTCAACAAGCCCCCCGCAGCACCTTGAGTCTGAAAGCGGGCGTGACACCGGGCGTGGGCTGGGGGCTG
>NW_020697158.1:1440-6398 GCF_002925995.2 Terrapene triunguis
GGCGTGGGCTGGGGGCTGGGAGTCCTGCAGACGTAAAGCCCCTGCAGTAGTATAAACTCCTCCGTGGGTCTCCTGTACTGTGAGGAACCTTCTTGCTGATTTAAACAGGGCCCTGCACCTCCTCCCCCCAGCAGCAACTGATTGAGGTTGACAGTCCAGAAATCTGGAGAGCAAATGCCAATGACGTAATACCCTGATTTGCATAGCTCACGAATACATATTTTCTCATTTACATAAACAGCAGAAAGTAACCCAGTTCTAACACCCTCCGGTTCAGCACAAGCCACCCACTGTCTGTCTGTCCTCAGCTCCTTCTGAAGTCTCACTCTGGCTCTGCAATTGTTGTTTTGCCCAAGTGAGGGCCAGGGGAGGGCCTTGAAAGCTCCAAGGTGAAAGCCAGTGCCTGGGGGGCGAGGGGGCTCAGGCCTGGGTCCCCAATGCATCTGTCTGTCTCTGCTGGGGAACCCGGAGGCTCCAGGGCAGGGAACCGGGCTGGGCTGAGAGCAGTGTTGCCAACTGTGAGCCACTTTCAGGATGTCCGGGAGGATTTTTCTTACCCCCCAGCTCCTGGAGTCATGGGATGACGTGAGAATCTCAGTTGCCATTTAAAAAAACAAGAAAGCCAGTTTCTGGCCCTCCTGGTTGTGGAGAAAAGCCTGAAACTGTGACTCTAAAAGGCTCAAAGGCGAATCAAAAGACCTCCGCACCCCGCCATTTATTATTTTTAGACTGAAGATTTTGGGGACAAACGCGTGAGTTTGGAGCCCTGCCATGGCTTTGGGGGCTGGCCCTGCTGTCCACAGAAGCTGCAGGCTGACAGTCCCGCCAGGCAGGGGGTGGATGGCCGCTGGCGCACCTTTGCAGATCTGCCGCCCACCCGAGAACTGCTGCTTTGCACCCAGCCAGCCCCTGCTCCATCCAGGACTGTGTGCAGTTCTGGTCTCCCATGTTTAAGAAGGATGAATTCAAACTGGAACAGGTACAGAGAAGGGCTACTAGGATGAATTTTCCTCCAGGGCAGATTGGCAGAGGCCCTGGAGGTTTTTCGCCTTCCTCTGCAGCGTGGGGCACGGGTCACTTGCTGGAGGATTCTCTGCACCTTGAGGTCTTTAAACCACAATTTGAGGACTTCAATAGCTCAGACATAGGTTAGGGGTTTGTTACAGGAGTGGGTGGGTGAGATTCTGTGGCCTGCGTTGTGCGGGAGGTCAGACTAGATGATCATAATGGTCCCTTCTGACCTTAAAGTCTATGAGTCTATGAGACTCAGCAGCAGCCGCAAGCTGCCATGAAGCTGGAGAAGGGGGAATGCGTGGGGAGTCAGGTGAGATCCCCCCACGTATTCAGGAGCTGGCTGGTTAGGAAGGGAATCCTGGGTGGAGTAGCCATCCCAGCCCTTCCCACTGCTTCCCCGGTGTGGCCGGCCTATCCCCCATAGGAGCCGCGGGTGGTACCCAGAATGGGCTGGGCTCAGGGCGTATCTCCTGCTCCAGGCTCAACCGTTGGCAGGTTTCGGGCCTGGCCAACCTCCACACCCAAACAATCCTAAAGGGTGAGGTTCACCCTCTGTACACAGGCCCAAGTGCCAATTCAGACTCATTTCCCTGGTACCTAGTGGCTGTGATGGCCTCTGGGCAGAGTGAATTTTGCCCCAGGGGATCCGTGATCTGCTCTGGTCGGGGTTCCCTAGCAGCTCCCGCCTTGGATGAAGTGATCAGTCATTTGAGGCTGGAGCACCCACGGGAAAAAAATAGTGGGTGTTCAGAACCCACCGGCAGCCCCGATCAGCTCCTCCCCCTCCCTCCCAGCAAGATCAGCTGTTCAGCGGCATGCAGGAGGCACTGGGGGGGGGAAGGAAGAGGAGTGGGGGCAGGAAGAGGCGGGGGAGAGGTGGGGTGGGGGCGGGGAGAGGCAGGACGGGAAGAGGCGGGGTGGGGGTGGGGACTTGGGGGAAGGGGAGGAGTGGGGGCGGGGCCTGGAGCGGAGCGGGGGTCGAGAACCCCCCGGGAACGCCTAAAGTTGGTGCCTTTGTCTCACAGACAGCCTCCAATTAACACAGCGATTTAATAACGGCAGAGATGTGATAGACTCAGCTGAACGGCCGCACGACACGACACTTTAATGAGTGTTAATGGGAGGTAAGAATGAAATCCTGCCGGCGCATTAGCATGAGAAAAGGCTGGCGGGCTGGCGGGAAGGTACCATCTGTATTACTCCCGCCATGTTCCACTGCCTGAGCAGCAGGAATGACATTTCACGTTTGAATTCATTTGCCAATCTTGCCAATCAGCTGGAGACAAAAGGTGAGAGCCCTGGGAGGAGCCCGGTGTCTGGCATAAATGAAGCCCAGAGGAGAGACGCTGATTGAGAGAGACCACCCTTGGAGCTGGACTGGATGGGACCCCTTTCGGAGCCCACCATTGCCTTGCTTAGATTGGCCACAGGGGGCACCGCAGAGTGACATGAGCGGCCACCTCTTCCCCTGAGCTGAGCACGCTGCCTCCACAGCTCTTGGCTTCCCCCCGCCTCAGTTCAGGATTGAACCTGAGATGGCCTGCAGGTGGGTACACGGGAACTGCGCACACCCCGCTCTCACCTGGAGACTTGACTTTGGTTCTTTCTTGTTTCCCTTACTCTCGCATCAAAGGAGGGTGACCAGATGTCCCTATATAAGAAAAAGAAGGGTCTTTTTCTTATATAGGCTCCTATTACCCCCATCCCCTGTCCCGATTTTTCACACTTGCTGTCTGGTCACCCTACATCAAAGCCTGTTTCCACTGGAAGTTTGCATCTGCTCTGAGTGCATGGGAACGTAGCGAACAGGCCGCAAAGCAGTAAAGGCCCAGGACAGAGCGCCAGGTCTGACTGTAAGGGCTCGTTGGCATGGGAACGTGTTTTCAGTGGAACTTTAGATTTCTGGCAGGAGCTGCTGTGCGTCCCCACACACACAAGGCGTTTTCTCAACTTCTCTGGCGTCCTATCCCACTCTTGGAAGTGACAAACCCTGGTTTGGAATGAGTGATACTGGCATAAGGGGTGTGTGGCTGCATCCCAGATTCGCCAGAACGCTTCTGGCAGTCCTCCCCCTGCTATCCCACACTGCATTGCTTCCTGGCCTTGTGCCTTCTGCTGCTCTGGGCTTCTCTTGACCAGATGTCACATCCCTTTGTCAATGCTGGCACATGGCCAGCGGTGTGGCGAGTTCACAAACACGGGCACGGACCCATTATTGCAGCCGGGCGTCTGCATGTCTGGTCCGGAGGTGCTGGACTCCCTTGGCCTCTGGGGACAGGAGCATGGCTAGTCCCATCGGAACAGAAGTCAGCAGCATGCGAAGCTATAGGAGCGGTTAGCAGAGAAATGTGGGGGAAGGGGCTGAAGCCAGGGAGCTCTGGCAGAATCACAATCCAGAACAGGACCTGCGGTGATGCTCCCATTGCTTGCACTTCCTCTGAGGAACTGGACCGGCATGGGTTTCTGCACAGCTTGGCTGGGGCATCAGAAGGTGCCTAAGCGACCAGGGATCCCGGCCTGGAGGAAATTGCCCCGGATGCTCTTTGCAAGACCTAACCCCGCCCCAGAGATTCAGGCAGAGATGGAGCCAGAGATGCCCCCGAAACCCAGGCAGAAGGCCAGCCGGCCAGAGCTGGGGAGGAGAGCTCTGCCAGGCTGTATGCTGTGCCCTGTTGCAATACAAGGGGCTATAAGGGGATTTCAGCCACCTTGTGCCGGGTGCCGTCAGGGTGTCGCCATGTCGGATGGATGTGAACTAGTTGTCTCTCTCCCCCACTTAACTTTTCTCCTCCCCGCCCAGCGTGCGCTAAATGGTGTCCACACCAGAGACTTCAAAGGGTTTATATCCCTGAAGTATCAACTCCCCCAACCAGCGCCCCAACATGCCCCCTGTGATGGAGCCACAGGATTGGTGCTACGCCCCCAGCTTCGGAACCGTCTCTGGGAGGGACCTCGTAGATGTGCCAGACCCCCGAGGGGTCTCACTCTTCAGGGTAGGCCACCGGCCTCACCGCCTCTGGGGACTGAGCCCCGGGCTGCAGCCCTCCTGCTGCCCCCCGTGAGCTCTGCCCTGCGCATCCCACAGACAGTATTTGCAGTGACACTCAGGCAGCATTTTGCAAACAGTCGGGTTTATTAGTCAGCTGGGCACAGCCTGGGAAGTCCTTATGTAAGGGGACGGTTGCCCCCTTACTAACACTCAGTGGGGGTGGTTTGGTTGGCTGCTCCCAGCACTAAAAGGGGAGGGGTCGATGGGAAATCAGGAGCCTGAGACTGACAGTCCCCAGGAACAATGGGGAGAGGCCAATGCTCCAGATCAGCCCGATTGACAGGGCGGGCAGCTAATCAGGGAGTCAGGAGGCCGGGGGGGTCCCGTTCTCCGGGTGAACTGGAATTGCCTGGGTCAGACAGAGGGGGCAGAGCTAAGGAGAGAGCAGGGGCCCGAGCTGAGCTGCTGGGAGCAGAGCTGCAGCCCCAAAGGCAGAGCACAGCCAGAGAGAGCAGAGCTGCCCTGGGAGCAGAGCTGCAGCAACCAGAGCCAGAGGGGCCAGAGAAGCAGCCCAGGGAGCTGGAGGCAGAGCAGCAGCAGCAGCCGTGCTGAGGCTGACTGGGGCTGGGGCTGGGGCTGGGGCTGGAGCCGGGGCTGGAGCCGTCCGGAGCCGGGTGCGGTGAGCAGCTGGGGAGAGCGAGGGGGACCCTGGGCAGTGGGCCCAGCACAGGGAGACGCCTCAGCCAAGAGGCTCTGCAGGCCAGACTTGGAGGGGGATCGTAACCCCGACAGGGCGGGGGTGATGCTGGAAAGAAGGGCCCTGCCACCTAGAGCCTGAGAGCGTGTGGCCACCGCCAGAGCAAGTGGGCGCGGGGTGATGCCTCTGGAGCTGGCAGTAGGCCCAGCCGGCGGCTGAGAGAGTCACTGTGCAAACTCTGCTGCCATCTAGCGTTGG
>NW_020697158.1:6408-11393 GCF_002925995.2 Terrapene triunguis
ACTCTGTGCCAAAAATGGCATCGCCTGTTTCCCAGTCACCCACTACTCGCAAGGAAATGATCCTGGGTGCGTCTGGCTCAGTGTCCGAGCAGAGATCGCGCAGGAGGGGGTGTTGGTGTCTGCTCCAGACCAGCACAGCACACTGGGGAACAGGACGACCGGCTCCTTACGCACCAGCTATAACGTGTGGGGAAAATGCTGCGTGAGCACAGGGGACTTCAGTTTGCCTGACAGATGCTGGGGTCTCCTTCTGCCAGGGCTAAAACATCCTGGGAATGTATTAACATTACAGATGAGAGTTTCCTAACACAAACTGTGTTGCAGCCAACACGGAGATTTCTAGATCGGAGCTCGTCTGAGGCTGGTGCGACCGCTGCTGGCATACTGCCCGGTTCTGTGCCCACCTTTCCAGAAGGCTATTCTAAATTAGAGAGAATTCACAAAGGAGCCTCAAGAATGCTTGAAAGGTTAGAAAACCTGCCTCCTGGTGAGAGACTCACGGAGCTCAATCTATTGAGCCTAACACAGAGAAGGTTAAGGGGTGACTTGCTCACAGTCAATAAATACCTACATGGGGAATCAATATTGGATAGTGGGCTCTTCCACAAAGACCTAACACGATCCAATGGCTGGAAGTTGAAGCCAGATGAACTCCGGTTGGAAATAAGGCGTACAAGTCTTAACAGGGAGGGACAAAGAGTCCTGTGGCACCTTGTAGACTAACAGACTATAAGGTGCCACAGGACTCTGTCGCTTTTTACAGATCCGGACTAACATGGCTACCCCTCTGATACTTAACAGGGAGGGTAATGAACCATTGGATCAACTTCCCAAGGGGCGTGGTGGATTCTCCATCGCCAACAATTTTTAATCAGGATTGGCTGTTTGTCTAAAAGCTCTGCTCTGGGAATTAGTGTGGGGCAGGTCTCTGGCCTGAGCTGTGCAGGAGGGCAGACTAGATCACAGCCTGGAACCTGTGTATCTAGAAATCAATGGGAGTTTGGCCATTAATGTCAACAGAATCAGGATTTCTCCTGAGATACCTCAAGCCAGACCCCTAAATCCACCTATAGCCCCGTGTGCCTACGGGGCTGGATTTCCAAAAGGACTGAGCACCCACAAATCCCCCTGAAGCCACGGGAGTGGGGGGGTCACAGCTACTCTGCATGGCCCAGGATCATAGCCTACGCAATTCACCCACGGGCATGAGGCACAGAAGAGGCAGCGTCACGTGGAGAGCCTCGGAGTTCTCGACCCTGAGCTTCCTGCTCAGCTGTTCCAAAGGCCTGGGCAGGACTCAGGCGGCACGTCCCTCCCCTCAGCCGGGTGGGATAAGCAAGTGCAGAGCCGTGCGAATCCTTTCCTTTCCGAGACGTCCCACCCTGGGAAATGGCGCCTTCTGCCCAAAGACCCCTTAGTGCTTTACACACCTGGCCTCGCGCCTTGACTCAGGCAAACTCGCCTTGTCTTCAGTGGGAGTTCTCGGCATTAGGACTGTACGGTCAGGATCTGTGTTCACAGGGATATCTCACCTGGCACTGAAGTCCAGCCACCTCTGGGTTGGGATGCAGTAGCTGTTTAACAGCAACGCTACAGAAGAGTCTGGGGGAGAAGGTGGAGGATCCTGTACCCAAGTGAGACTGGCTGGGGAATCAGTCGGGAGTCAGTTGGGAACTTGCCCGGATATTGGGATTAGCTGTCCTGCCCTTTCTGGAAGTCTTTGTGAGCTGGAGGGTCAGCGTCCCCCCTAACGAGGGTGCAGTGGGACAGAAGAATTGCTAGCAGAGTTTGTGATGACTGGGGGGATCTGTCTGGGGGCAATGTATGAATTCTGGCCGACAGTACGGAGCTGTGATTATGAAATAGTGGTACCAGCGAAGGGGGGCTGGACAGAGGAGCCACACCCTGAGAATGTACCCAGGGACCCAGCCTAGGGTATGTGTCTGGGCTCTGCTCAGACTCGGGACACAGGGTCCGGTCGAACGAGCCCCAAGCACAGCGGCCTGGGGAGGGTTCGGCCAGGGGGAGCTCGGCCAGGGCGCAATGTGGGACAGAGCGGAGCTGCAGGGAGACTGGTACTCTGCCAAGGGAAAGGGCTGGAGCAGGGTCCTGGGGACGGGCTGCAGGGAGCCGAGGGGCTGGACTGACGCCTCTTGCCCACCTCTGGTGCCTGCAGTGCCTTTGTGATGTCAGGACCGGGCTGGGCCTGACCCTGTATGATGCGCATTGGAACAAACTGCCCCTCAGGGGAGATCCAGCCGCGGCAGCAGGGAGTGCAGTGTCTCCGCCCCAGTGTGCGTCCCGGCCGTACTCCCCAGCATGTCTGGCGTGGTGGTGGGGGTCGTGCACCGCTGATTCTCTGCCTGCTGAGCACGGCCAGAATGTCACAGGCGTCCATGATCGGGATAGCCTTGGAGACCCAGCACAGCTTCTCCGGGAGAAGCAGGATGGTGGGAGCAACCCACGAAGCCCTCTGCAGCCTTCCTGCACTCTCAGCCCTGCCCTGACACAGCCCATGGAGCGCCCGAGGCCCCTGTTCTGACCAGGCCCCGTTGGGCTGGCGTGGCACATCCGCAGAGAGAGACACGGCCACAGACAGAGCTCGTGGCTCCATTCATCGGCCGTTCCTACTGCCCCCTCCCCACCCCAGCTAGTGCTAGAAACGCCAGGGCTCTCCCTCCTGGTCCCTAGGTTCCCCGGCAGTGACCCGGTCTGGCGATGGATTGCCCTACGCGCAGGGACGCGGAAGCCCCACAGCCAGGTGATTTCCCCCTGGGACTGGGTTGCTAGCTGGGCTGTGACCAGCAAAGCCTCCCGAAGCCGCAAGCTTTCCCGGGCCCTGGCGGGCTGGGCCGGCTGGGGAGGGAAAACGGAAGAGGGCGCGGACAGATCTTTGGGCAGCCGTGGGGGTGGTCGGCGGGGGCTCCGGGCTCCATCCCAGGGGAGCTGGGCTCACAGCGGGGACCCCGTGGAGATGGTGAGAGAGGAGGGCCTGCCAGGGGGCATTGTGAAACCCGTCACAGCCTGGCCGGAGGGTCAGTGGGCCTGGCCCCCATTAGACCCATAACCCCCCCCCCCCCGGGTCACCCCCAGGGCAGGTTCCTCGGGGGCTGACGCCGTTTCGGCTCGGGGCAGGGTGCCCAACTGGCTACAAAAAGAACAGGAGTCCTTGTGGCACCTTAGAGACTAACAAATTTATTAGAGCATAAGCTTTCGTGGGCTACAGCCCACTTCATCGGATGCATATAGAGTGCAGGCTGGGACACACCGTCTCCATGGCAACACTTGGAGCTGGGGGGAGCAGGGCGTGCGGGGACATGTCATCTCCATGGCAACACACCGTCGTTTTAAATCAACCACGTCCGGGTCATTAGCCCCCGCCTTCGCCTCTGACTTGAGGAGAGGCCGCGTTCGATTGGCTCCTGTCACGGAGAAGCCCCGCCCCCACTTCCGGCTTGCTGGGTGTTGACAAGATGGCGGCGATCGGGGGGCTGCAGGACCGGGTGGAGGCGCTGGAGCGCCGGGTGTTCGGGCCCGGGGAGGCCCGCGGGCCGCGCAAGGTGCGGGGGCGGGCTCCTGAGCACCCCCCGCCTGGCTTGTATGTGACCCCCTGGAGCGGGGCCCGGGCGGGGAGCTGCCCCCCCCCAGGGGACCATCCAGGGGCCCTGGGCTGGGCCAGCGGGGATCGTTCCCTGCGGCTCGGGGCCTAGTGCCGAGGCAGGTGGCTCCAGCCTCCGCATTGGGGGCAGCAGCCCCGGGGGATTGGCCCCCGAGGGGCTATGGGAGGGAGGCGCTTGCGGGGGGGGATTGGCCCCCGAGGGGCTCATGGGGGAGGCAGCCAAGCTCTGGCTGTTTGTTCTTTCAGCTGCCGCCCCCGGCTGCGGGTTCTTGTCCCGCGGGCCTTGCTCGCTCCGCTCCTGCCCTGAGCGATGCTCCCCGGCCAGCAGAGCTCCCCCGGGGGCGGAGCCTTTTGTCCCAATGCCCCTGACGGGCTGCCTAGCTCGGGGCTGCTTCATTTACTTCTGAGCTGCAGCCACCCCTGGGGTGCAACGTGGGCTCTGTTTAGCAGCCTGTAGTAACGTTCCGGAACCATTCCGGCCGTTACGGGGGAGGGATAGCTCCGTGGTTTGAGCATCGGCCTGCTAAACCCAGGGTTCTGAGTTCAAGCCTTGAGGGGGCCACTTAGGGATCTGGCGCAAAAAAATCAGTACTTGGTCCTGCTAGTGAAGGCCGGGGGCTGGACTCGATGACCTTTTGGGCTCATAGACCTTCCAGCTCTATGAGATAGATATATCTCCATATGTTGTTGTTAAATATGCTGCATGTCAATGTTAGTAACAGAAACAGTTTTAAATAGACATTTTATCTTCTCTCACTGCTGGTCTGTTCCTGACAGTTTAGTTGTGGGATCCTAGTTAGAAGTGTCATTTAATCACTGTTTGGTTTATAACACCATCGCTTTCCTTCTAGGCAGCAGATGGCTTGGTGAAAGTTCAGGTGGCTTTGGGGAACATTGCAAGCAAAAGAGAGAGGATTAAAATTTTGTATAAGAAAAGTAAGTATTCGTCCAGCATTTGTGTTTTGTGTTTTTTTTTTACCCCCAGGGTTTAGATCCAAATTGTATTTTATATGGTGGTCTTGTTGGGTGGCCTGTCTGAGATCATTTGAGTTGTGTTTCGGAGTGGGTTTAAAAACAACCCTCATAATTAGCTCCTTGGGAGGCAAAGGACTGAGTAGACAAGCTGGCATCTCTCGAGTGCAGTGTACCTCTTGAGAGGTGAGAGTAAGGAATCTACTTTGGTTTCTGTTTCGGTATCCGAGATCTAAAACCTAAGGTTTCAGCTTTACTCCTTCCCTAGGACTGTGTGTGCTATCCCCTGTGATCAGATCCCCTAGAAATCCGCAGCCCATCAGGCCTGATGTCATCAGAAAGGATTTATTCATAGATTCATAGATTCTAGGACTGGAAGGGACCTCGAGAGGTC
>NW_020697159.1:0-14490 GCF_002925995.2 Terrapene triunguis
GACCTCTCGAGGTCCCTTCCAGTCCTAGAATCTATGAATCTATGAATGGCTATGATAACACATTGCTTTCGCCACCAATTTCGCTTGCATTTCTGAAGCCCCTTCTGTCTAACTAGGTCACACTGCTTTATGCACATTAGTTAACTGTGCACGACTGCACTCTACTGGATAGGGTCGGAACTGCACTCCTGCGTGTCATAGACCCCTCTACTGATGACAACTAATGGGGGATTCTCCTTTAGTTCAAGGATGTGTTTTTGCAGCAAGAGGGCTCTAGCTCTGCTGCTCACATGAAGTTCTCAGCAGTGAGGGCATTCAGCACAGCGACCAAAGCAGACTCCTCGCCACAGAAATACTCTCCTGAGTCTACAGCTGTGGGAAGCTACTAATTCATATCACTTCCCTCCGCTTGTAGAGGAAACTCCAAACAAAGCAGGGACTAGAACCTAGGAGCTGTAAGAATCCCAGCTCCTAACCCGGTGTGTTAATCACAATGTTCCGCTGCCAGCTTCCTGCTTGGGATCTCAGCACCATCTTCATGGAATCATAGGACTGGACGGGACCTCGAGAGGTCATCTAGTCCAGTCTCTTGCACTTATCGCAGGACTAAGTATTAACTAGACCATCCCTGACAGGTGTTTGTCCAACCTGCTCTTAACAATCTTCAGTGATGGAGATTCCACAACATCCCTGGGCAATTTTTCCAGTGTTTAACCATCCTGACAGTTAGGAAGTTTTTCCTAATGTCCAACCTAAACTGCCCTTGCTGCAATTTAAGCCCATTGCTTCTTGTCCTGTCCTCAGAAGTTAAGAAGAACATTTTTTCTCCCTTCTCCTTGTAACAACCTTTTATGTACTTGAAAACTGTTATCATGTCCCCACTCAGTCTTCTCTTCTCCAGACTAAACAAACCCAATTTTTTCAATCTTCCCTCACAGGCCATGTTTTCTGACCTGTAATCATTTTTGTTGCTCTTCTCTGGACTTTCTCCAATTTGTCCACATCTTTCCTGAAATTTGGTACCTAAAACTGGACACAATACTGCAGCTGAGGCCTAATCAGCGCGGAATAGAGCAGAAGAATTACTTCTTGTGTCTTACTTACAACACTCCTGCTAATGCATCCCCATTACACTGTTGACTCATATTTAGCTTGTGATCCACTATGACCCCCAGATCCCTTTCCGCAATACTCCTTCCTAGGCAGTCATTTCCCATTTTGTGTGTGTGCAACTGATGGTTCATGGTAACCAATTGCAATGGCATGAATTGAGGACTGTAAGTTCAGGTGGAGAATCATAGATATGTTGCACTGGAAGGGACCTTGAGAAGTTATCAAGTCCAGCTCCCTTCACCGTGACAGGACCAAGCAAACCTAGACCATCCCTGACAGGTGTTTGTCCAACCTGTTCTTAAAATCCTCCAATAGCGGGGATTCCACAACCTGCCTTGGAAGCCTCTTCCAGAGCTTAGCTACCCTTATAGTTAGAAAGTTTTTTCCTGATATCCAACCGAAGTCTCCCTTGCTGCAGAGTAAGCCCCATTACTTCTTGTCTTACCTTCACTGGACATGGAGAACAATTGATCACTGTCCTCTTATAACAGCCCTTAACCTATTTGGAGATTGTTATCAGGTCCCCCCTCACTTTTCTTTTCTCAAGAGTAAACATGCCCAGTTTTTTTTAACCTTTCCCCATAGGTCAGATTTTCTCAACCTTTGATCATTTCTGTTGCTCTCCTCTGGATTCTCGCCAATTAGTCCACATCTTTCCTAAAGTGTGGCACCTAGAATTGGACAGAGGACGCCAGCTGAGGCCTCACCAGTGCTGAGTATAGAATATCAGGTTTGGAAAGGACCTCAGGAGGTCATCTAGTCCAACCCCCTGCTCAAAGCAGGACCAATCCCTAACTGGTCTCCTCAAGGATTGAGCTCACAACCCTGGGTTTAGCAGGCCAATGCGCAAACCACTGAGCTATCCCTAGAGCGGGACAATTACCTCCCGTGTCTTATATGTGACACTCCTGTTAATACAGCCCAGAATATTAGCCTTTTTTGCAGCTGTGTCATATTGTTGACTCATATTTAATTTGTGATCCACTATAACCCCCAGATTCTTTTCAGCAGAACTACTGCCCAGCCAGTTATTCCCCATTGTGTAGTTGTGCATTTGAGTTTTCCTTCCTAAGTGTAGTACTGTGCACTTGTCTTTACTGAATTTCATTTTGTTGAAATAAGACAAATTCTCCAATTTGTCAAGGTTGTTTTGAATTCTAATCCTGTTCTCTAAAGTGCTTGCAACCCCTCCCACCTGGATATCATCTGCAAATTTTATAAGCGGACTTCCCACTCCATTGTCCAAGTCATTACTGAAAATATTGAACAGTGCCAGACCTAGGAGTGGCCCCTTCTGAACCCCATTAAATATGTCCTCTCAGTTTGACAGTGAACTGTTGGTAACTACTCTTTGAATATGGGGAATTAGCTCAAATTGTAGAGCGCTTGCTTGGCGCGTGAGAGGTAGTGGGATCACTGCCCGCATTCTCCACTAATATTTTGGATAATTTAGTTGGGGATTGGTCCTGCTTTGAGCAGGGGGGTTGGACTAGATGACCTCCTGAGGTCCCTTCCAACCCTGATATTCTATGATTCTATGATTCTTCCAACCAGCTGTGCACCCACCTTATAGTAATTTTATTTAGATCACATTTCCTTAATTTGCTTATGAGAATGTCATGTGGGACTGTGTCAAATGCCTCACTAAAATCAAGAATAAGGCACAGGAGCTGAGGAGGCCCAACACAAGAAAAGAGACCATTTCCATGGAGATGCCCCTTCCAAGGGGAGAAAAGACATCTGGGAAAGAGGGCATTTGTTTCTAAATAGAGCAATTTCCAAAGTAGTCCATGGAGCGCTTGCAATAAGCTGCTCTTTAAAGCTAATTTATTTGTTGTTCAAAGCCAAAAGCCGGCAGCAAATGAGCTCACTACAGCACAGGAGAGCAGCCCTGCTCCTGGCGTAGCAAACGCTCCTCATTCATCGCGCTTCGCTGGATGAACTGGAATGTCATGCACAATGTTGAGCATTTGCTGCAGGGAGGAGAAGGGAGTATTTGGAGAGATTCAGAGGCAGATAAAGAAGGCAATGAGGACAGTGGTGTCAATTAGAGGGGGCTGGGGAGGGGGCAAATCCTTCCCCCCATCAAAGGATTTTGCATTTGCTCAAAGCTGCATAAGCCACGGAGCAAGGGGTGGCCACAGCCCAACCACTTTTAATCTGTGGTCCCATACTAAATCGGTATAGCTGCTGCTGGAGCGGTTCGAGCATCGCTCCGGCTGTGTGGTCACAGCACCGCTGAAATTTGAGCCGGCCATCCCTCCATCCAGACGGAGGGGTGGCCAGGCCAAATGGTCCTGTGACCCGGTGCACAGGGAATCTGCCAAGAACTAGACTCCCAGTGACAGTGGTTCCTGTACGGGGTGGGTGGCCGAGAGGGAAGATCCCCAGTTGAGGGAAACCCAGAGTTTCTGCGGGGGAGAAGAGCAGGGAATAGAATTCCCCCCCACCCAAGAAATAGCTAAATTGGCTCCACCACATGGGGAACCCGCAAAGATTACGGTTCTGGAGAGAGGTCAGGAACACAGAGCCGGGGCCCAAACCTGAGGGTGCTGAGCAGACAGTTAAGCTAGCACACAGTATTGCCAACCCTGAGTGTTAAAAAATTGTGAACCCGCCACCAAAAATCATGAGTTTGGCTTTAAAATCCTGGGATCTTACAAAGAATACATTTGGAGCTGTTTTGATTTGCTTCCTAGCTTTTGCACCTTTGGGGGGGGGGGTCACATTTGTAACCCTGTCTCCCCAATCCTGTGGGCTAGAGCCTTGCTTTTTTTAAAACCGCGACAGCTGAGATTCTGGTGTATTCACATGACTCTGGGAGCTGGGGCTGGATGAAAAACAGCAAATCTTGTGCAGATGGTGGTAAAATCAAAGTGCTGGCAACACTATAAACACCTCGCAGGGTCAGGGACTAGAGAGAGGGCATGACTAGAGGATGGGAGGAAGAAGAGATCAGTACCGGACGTCTGTGTCACATGAGAGCGTCGCGTGAAGATACCATGGTGATGAATGCAGGGTGGGTAGATAGATAGACAGGACTGTATGATAATCGAGAGAGCCTGACGATCTTGCGGTGAGTTCACGGGAGGTTTCTCCAGGCAGAGTGTCATTGTAACCCACTGATGGGTGTGCGTTACAGGTCACCCTCTGAGGTTATGCGCCTGAGGCTTGATTCTTTAGCTCAAGTTGTAACAGCTCATGATTTTAGCTCTGGTGATCTCCGGTTCAATCCCCAATGTGGTGGCCATCACGCAATGACCACAGAAGACAAACGCCCAAGTGCAAGAGAGAGGACCTGCCAGGGGCACTGCAGGCCGGACCCACGTGGGGCGCATGGCCTCCTGCCCCCAGAGGTGACCAACAAGTCCTCCTCGTGAGCAGGGAGTTTCCTGCCCAGCCTGAGATGCTGCACGCAGCAATAAAAGCCTTGGCCTTGCATCTGCTCTGCGGTGGCAGCTGCTTTTTATGGGCACAAGGGCCAGAGCAGGGCTATTAAGATTTTTATGGACAGGAAAGAGACTGTAAAAGGTAGCTGCTGCAGGAGGAGAGGGGGAAGGCCAGGGCTCCCTTCGCCCACCCGTTCGCAGAGAAGGCTTCCCCTGTGTACGAGCTGCCGTGCTCTGAGGAGAACCTGGAGGCTTCGACAGTTTGTGAAGCCACAAATCTCAGCCGTGGGAGTGTAATGCAGCGAGTAGCTCAGCCCGGCGGCTGGGACTGGCCCATTGGAAAATGAGCTGGAGCAGGAAACAATTCCTTTCCCCAAACCTCTCCCGCTGTGTCTGTGAGTCTCTCTCCCTCCTTCCCTGCAGGTGACACGGAACTTCCTGTAAAGCCCTGGAGCACAAAGCAGCCTCAGACAGCACAGAAGAGAACCATCCTTCCCCAGGATCTGCCTCCCTCCCCATGAAATCCGAGGCTTAGCCACTACTAACCCTGACCACAGCCCATCTGCAGATGGTGGCTTCCCTTGGAGACCCTTTGCTCCTATCCCCTGGGGAGGCACAGACCTACTCCAGCACGGACACGGGCAAACAGACAAGCAGATGACAGGGTCATCAGGCAGAGGACACGGGAGGAAGGCTGTAAACACTCAGGCTGCTGGAAGGAAGGGCTAAGTAAAAATGAAAACATCCCTCAGAAAATAGGTTCTGAGCTGTAGGTGTTTGGTTTCTGCACAAAGCTAGAGCCTGACGGGGCTTGGGAAGGAGACAAGGGGATCCTTGGAGCTGCACAGGCTTGGTATTATTTCATAGAATATCAGGGCTGGAAGGGACCTCAGGAGGTATCTAGTCCAACCCCCTGCTCAAAGCAGGACCAATCCCCAGACAGATTTTTGCCCCCGATCTCTAAATGGCCCCCTCAAGGATTGAGCTTACAACCCTATGTTTAACAGCCCAATGCTCCAACCACTGAGCTATCCCTCCCCCTTACATTGCATTAGTACCGCGAGGCCCTGAGATGGTGAATACAACTGGGTGGGAAACTATTTTCTCAGCCTCAGAAAGTTTTTGACATTTCCGAAATGTTCCCATCCCAAATTGGGACCAACCCGAGACCTTTCAAAGTTGTTCACAAAAAAACAGACGCCCTCTACTCCAGCCATAAGCCAGGTGATTAGGACACTCAGCTGGGAGGGGGGAGATTGGCACACCAAGGGACTTGAACCTGAGATACCCACCTCCTAGGCAAGGGCCAGGCTAATGGGTATTCTGAGGTGGGTCTCCAAATTGTGGCTGGTAGAACTGCTCTTCTTTGTACACACATTGAACTACCCATTGTGCAGAAAAGAGATTTAATCTTTTGCTCAATGGTTAAGGCACTCACATGGGACGTGGAAAAAGGGACTTTAAGGTCTCGATTTACCATTTTCCCACATCCCAGGTGAGCTTCCTAACCAATGGGCTATTAGTTACTTTGGGATGGGTCTCCTAGACCAGTAATTCCATCTTGGAGCTGGGGATTCTTTCCTGAGACAAGCCTTGTGGAGACTGGTGCATTCCCTCGAAAAGCGCTGGTTTCAATAAATCGACATGTTCTGACAAAAAACGGATTTGCTGGACAATTCCCGACCAGCTCTAATGGTGAACCGATTGTCCTAGGTAGCGTGAAGGCTACGAAACAGCTCCTGTCCAAGATTGCTCACCACTGAAATGGGTCACACGGACAAAGGGTGGGAGCGACTTGCAGAGAGCCGCTCTGTGGTGGAGCTGGGACTAGAAGTCAGGGGCGCTCGTGAGGCCCAGTTCAGTGTCCTTTCCACTAGCTCCCACTGCCTCCTGAAACATGCATGGAGCAATGAGGAGAAACGCGCCCTCCTTGCAGCACCAGTGACAAATCACTGCCGAGCCTGGTGACGTAACACTTTTTGCTGTTGTCTGGAGAAATAAAATGCCTCAGAATGAACTTTGTCCTCCTACGCATCAAGGTTGCACTACGTAGGTAACGTCTTTCTGGGAACTGATTCCTATCTCCCTGCAGGGGATGTTGTGGAGGAAAGAGCAGCGCATTAGTAGGAATTAGTGTGTCGCGCTGGCCCAGAAGGTATTTTTGGGGGTGTGTTTACGTTAAATTTCCAGAAATTGGATACTAAATGTGAGCATCCCTGGTTGCTTGTGCCCGCGCGGCCTGGGGGTTTGCATGCATTGGCATGCACGGTGGGGTTATACACCAATTTTGTGAGTGTTGTGTAAACACCCTCTTTTTAACGTCCACCGAGCCTTGTTTGCCAGTCACGGGGCAGCCGCATCAGTGCTGGGATGGAAAGCAACCCTACCGCCTCACCCAAGGCCAAGCCGAACTTGACTGGGAGAGTTTCGTGCTTCATGTCCACATCTCTCCATGGTCTTTGTCTATGTCACGGATGATGTTCCAATTGCAGCAGAAGGGCCTGAGAAAAAAAGTCGCTTTCCTTCATTGCTCTCTGGTCGCCGTACCTTGCACCGATTCCCGGTTGGGTTTGGCTCTCGTCACATGCCACGGAACCTGCCCTCTCCTGCATGGAGCTTAAACGTTTCCAGGCTGCTGCTGGTTGTTTCTCTGCCTTCTGCCTCCTTGGCTTCACTGCAGCCTTTGGCCCGGCAGGCCGTTCATCCCATCCTCCTGCAGCTCTAAGAGGCCGTCCTGTCACTGTTCCACTCCTGCTCCTCCGACCGGTCCTGCTCTCTGATGACTTCTCTTCTATGGCATCCCATGAAGCTCAGCTCTCTGGTGTCCGTTTTATCCACCTCCTCCCTTGGTATTGTGTTAGCTCAAACTTTGACTTGAGCTGCCATTGCTGTATGGATGATACCCAAGCATGGGTGATACCCAGCCACTCTCAGAACGCTTAATGACACCTCCCTGGGCATTCTCTCTCGGCCTCCTCTGCTCCCACATCTCAGCATCCAACTATGCTCAGTCCCTAGGACTTTTGTGTATCATTTGGAAGTGCCATTGGCAGACATTATTATTGGCACTTAGAGCCTATCATGTTACAATGCTGAGCATTAAAGATGGGCATGAAAGGCAGCTCCTGGCTAATTAGACCGCTCCGTTCTTCATTGTGATGCTGTGTAATTAAGGAGACATCCGGTGCTGTAATCGGTGCTGCCAAGGGCTCTCAGTGAGAGGACATTGAATCCAGCATGCACAGATACTACAGGGCCTTCAAGTAAAAGCACCAAACAGGAAGAAAAGCTGCTTCTCATTCTTTAGAAAGCTGGCTAGATTGTCCGGCTCAACGGGTAGTGATCAATGGCTCGATGTCTACTTCGCAGCCGGTATCAAGCGGAGTGCCCCAGGGGTTGGTCCTGGGGCCGGTTTTGTTCAACATCTTTATCAGTGATCTGGAGGATGGGATGGATTGCACCCTCAGCAAGTTTGCGGATGACATTAAGCTGGGGGGAGAGGTAGATACACTGGAGGGTAGCGATAAGGTCCAGAGTGACCTAGACAAATTGGAGGATTGGGCCAAAAGAAATCTGATGAGGTTCAACAAGGACAAGTGCAGAGTCCTGCACTTCGGATGGAAGAATCCCACGCACGGCTACAGGCTGGGGACTGACTGGCTAAGCGGCAGTTCTGCAGAAAAGGACCTGGGGATTATAGTGGATGAGAAGCTGGCTATGAGTTAGTAGTGTGCCCTTGTTGCCTACAAGGCCAACGACATATTAGGCTGCATTAGTAGGAGCATTGCCAGCAAATCGAGGGAAGTGATTATTCCCCTCTATTCGGCACTGGTGAGGCCACACCTGGAGGATTGCGTCCAGTTTTGGGGCCCCCACTACAGAAAGGATGTGGACAAATTGGAGAGAGTCCAGTGGAGGGCAATGAAAATGAAAATGTCCAGGGGGCTGGAGCACATGACTTACGAGGAGCGGCTGGGGGAACTGGGCTTATTTAGTCAGCAGAAGAGAAGAATGAGGGAGGATTTGATAGCAGCCTACAACTACGTTAAGGGGAATTCCAAAGAGGATGGGAGCTCGGCTGTTCTCCGTGGTGGCAGATGACAGAACAAGGAGCAATGGTCTCAAGTTGCAGTGGGGGAGGTCTAGGCTGGATATTAGGAAAAACTTTTTCACTAGGAGGGTGGTGAAGCACTGGAATGGGTTACCTAGGGAGGTGGAGGAATCTCCTTCCTTAGAGGTTTTTAAGGTCAGGCTTGACAAAGCCCTGGCTGGGATGATTTAGTTGGTGTTGGTCCTGCTTTGAACAGGGGATTGGACTAGATGATCTCCTGAGGTCTCTTCCAGCCCTGATATTTTGAGTCTTTTCTTCTGTACTTCCAATTAAATTAAAGCATTTGATTGAGGCAGGCAATGCAGCAAGCGGTGCAGTGGGGGACAGAGAGGGCAATCAGGGCTCATCACCACCACAAACAGATTTCATCCGACCGGTTCAAGCCCTGATGTCTTCTGCTGTTTTCCTCTTGGAAAAGGAATTCGGTCCTGGTGGACGGGGGCAGACTGATGAGCCCGAAGTCAGGTATGAATCAGTCACATAGATACACACAAAGTGGGGACGGCACTTGCTGTGCCTCCCCTCTGGCCTCGTGATCCCAACTCTGGATCAGAGGGAACCATTTAATCTTTGGCCCCTCCGCAGCATCTGCCAGGCAGTCGCCATTTGCAGGGGTGGTTTGCCAGCTGGTAATGGCTAGGGATGGGGCAAACTGAGATTATTGTCGATCTTCTTAGCGATGATTTGTATTACTGTAGTGCCTTCTGAGATTGGGGTCCTGCTGTGCTAGGCACTGTACATATATGTAGCAAGAGGCAGCTGCTGCCCCACAAGAGCTTACAGTCTAAGTTGACAAGACAGATGGGAAACTGAGGCAAAAAGTGATGCCCTGACTTGCCCACAGGCACACAACAGGTCAGTGGCAGAGCCAGGAATAAAACCCAGCTCTCTTGACTCCCACTTTGGTGCCCTAGCCACTAGATCACACTACCTCCCCTGAAATGCAAAGTCTCCTTGTTTTGCTGCTATCTCATACACTTGCCCCCATTGTCTGTTTCATCCATCACTTGTCTCTTGTCATAATCCTAGATAATTAGCCCCAGGGGCAGGGACTCTCTTTTTATTCCTGGTTTGTACAGTTCCTAGCACAATGGGGACCTGAACCTTCTTTGGTGCCTCTTTCAGAACCCAGAAAGATAAAGGAACACATAATCAAGCAATCAATTTGCAAACACCTACTAGCTTTCTTTGACAGGGTAACAAGCCTTGTGGATAGGAGGCAAGTGGTAGATGTGGTGTATCTTGACTTTAGTAAGGCTTCTGATACTGTCTCACATGACCTGCTCATAAAAAAACTAGGGAAATACCTAGATGGAGCTACTATAAGGTGGGTGCAGAACTGGTTGGAAAACCATTCCCAGAGAGTATCAGAGTGGTAGCCGTGTTAGTCTGAATCAGCAAAAACAATGAGGAGTCCTTGTGGCACCTTAGAGACTAAGGCCTGGTCTACACTACGAGTTTAGGTCGACTTTAGCCACGTTAAATCGACTTAAGCCTGGACACGTTTACACTACGAAGCCCTTTCTGTCGACTTAAAGGGCCCTTTAAACCGGTTTCCTAACACCACCTCGACAAGGGGATTAGCGATAAAATCGGCCTTAGGGGGTCGGAATTGGGTTAGTGTGGACGGAATTCGACATTACTGGCCTCCGGGAGCTATCCCACAGTGCTTCATTGTGACCGCTCTGGACAGCACTCTCATCTCAGATGCACTGGCCAGGTAGACAGGAAAAGCCCCGCGAACGTTTGAATTTCATTTCCTGTTTGCTCAGCGTGGAGAGCACAGGTGACCATGCAGAGCCCATCAGCACAGGTAACCATGATGGAGTCCCAGTCCCAGTCCCAGGATCGCAGAAGAGCTCCAGCCTGGACCGAACGGGAGGTACAGGATCTGATCGCCATCTGGGGAGATGAAGCAGTGCTCGCCGAACTCCGAAACAGTAAAAGAAACGGCAAAACATTAGAAAAGATCTCCAAGGCCATGAAGGACAGAGGCCATAACAGGGACGCGCGGCAGTGCCGCGTGAAAATTAAGGAGCTAAGGCAAGCCTACCACAAAGTCAGAGACGCAAACGGAAGGTCCGGGGCAGAGCCGCAAACATGCCGCTACTACGCGGAGCTGCATGCCATTCTAGGGGGTGCAGCCACCACTAGCCCAAGCGTGTTCTATGAGTCCCTCTCTGCAAACGGGGAAGCGGGTTCGGCGGACGAGGAAGATGAGGATGGAGAGAACATAGATAGCTCACAGCAGCAAGGAAGCGGAGAAACCAGTTACCCCAACAGCCAGGATATGTTTGTCACCCTGGACCTGGAAACAGTAACCCCCGAACTGACCCAAGACCCTGAGGGCACACAGGGGACCTCTGGTGAGTGTACCTTTGCAAAAATTACACATGGTTTAAAAACAAGCGTGTTTAATGATTAATGATTAATTTGCCCTGGCAATCGCGGCCAGTACAGCTACTGGAAAAGTCTGTTAACGTGTATGGGGATGGAGCGGAAATCCTCCAGGGACATCTCCAGAAAGCTCTCCTTCATGTAATCCCAAAGCCTTTGCAAAAGGTTTCTGGGGAGGGCTGCCTTATCCCGTCCGCCATGGTAGGACACTTTACCACGCCAGGCCAGTAGCACGTAGTCTGGAATCATTGCATAACAAAGCATGGCAGCATATGGTCCCGGTGTTTGCTGGCATGCAGACAACATCCATTCCTTATCGCTCTTTGTTATCCTCAGGAGAGTGATATCATTCACGGTCACCTGGTTAAAATGGGGCAATTTTATTAAGGGGACATTCAGAGGTGCCCCTTCCTGGTCTGCTGAACAGAAATATTCCCCGCTGTTAACCACGCGGTGGGGGGGAGGGGTGAAGTGACCATCCCAGAGAATTGGGTGTGAGGGGGAGGGGAGTTAGTTGGGTTTGTGCTGCATGTTAAACCTGAAATCGCATCCCCTCCTTTTACGTTGCAAACCCATTTTAAATGGCACGGGTGCTTGGTATGGGAAATGAGGGCAGAACTGTTTGAAACCATCCCCACATGTTAAGAAGGTTAAAAAAGCCCAAAGACTATATGTCTTACCATGGCTGCCTGCAAGCTGAAATCTGTGTCCTGGCACTGCGTGAGTGATCTCTCACACCAAACCAGGAGACTCTCAATATAAGAGGAAAAATGCGACCTTGTAACGAAAGCACATGTGCTGTGTGATGTTGTGAACAGCAAAATCTAACGTGAAAGAGTCTACCCATTGTTCTCTAAAATGTATCTTTTTTAACAACCTCTCCCTTCTCCACCAGCTGCAAATCTTACTCCTTCGCAGAGGCTAGTGAATATTCGAAGAAGGAAGCGAAGGACGCGTGACGAAATGTTTACTGAACTTCAGACTGCCTCCCACGCTGACAGAGCACAGCTGAATGCGTGGAGGCAGTCAATGACTGATTTTAAAAAAGCCCAATATGAGCGAGAGGAGAGGTGGCGTGCTGAAGATGAGAAGTTGCGTGCTGAAACGCGGGCTGAAGAGGAGAGGTGGCGTCAACTTGTAATCAGAAAGCAAGAGTCGATGCTCCGGCTGCTGGAGCATCAAAGTGATATGCTCCTGCGTATGGTTGAGCTGCAGGAAAGGCAGCAGGAGCAGAGACCGCCGCTACAGCCCCTCTGTAACCAGCAGCCCTCCTCCCCAAGTCCCATTGCCTCCTCACCCAGACGCCCAAGAACACGGTGGGGGGGGCCTTCGGCCACCCACTCACTCCACCCTAGATGATTTCCATAGCAATAAGTTTTAAAGTTTTAAATTGGAGTGTGTCCTTTTCCTTCCCTCCTCCCCCACCCATCCCGGGCTACCTTTCCAATTATCCCCCTAGTTGTGTGCTGAATTAATAAAGAATGCCTGAATGTGAAGTATCAATGACTTTATTGCCTCTGCAAGTGGTGCTCGAAGGGGGGAGGGTAGTAGGGGAGGGTGGGGTGGTTGGTTTGCAGGGAAGTAGAGTTAACAGGGTGGTGGGGGAGGGGCAGAGGGTTCATCAAGGAGCAACAAACAGAAGTTTCACTCCGTAGCCTGGCCAGTCACAAAACTGGTTTTCAACGCTTCTCTGATGCGCACCGCGCCCTGCTGTGCTCCTCTAACCGCCCTGGTGTCTGGCTGCGCGTAATCAGCGGCCAGGCGATTTGCCTCAACCTCCCACCCCGCCATAAATGTCTCCCCCTTACTTTCACATATATTGTGGAGCGCACAGCAAGTAGCAATAACAATGGGGAGATTCTTTTCGCTAAGGTCTGAGCGAGTCAGTAAGCTGCGCCAGCGCGCTTTTAAACGGCCAAATGCACATTCCACCACCATTCGGCACTTGCTCAGCCTGTAGTTGAACAGGTCCTGACTGCTGTCCAGGCTGCCTGTGTATGGCTTCATGAGCCATGGCATTAAGGGGTAGGCTGGGTCCCCAAGGATCACGATAGGCATTTCAACATCCCCAACGGTTATTTTCTGGTCTGGGAAGAAAGTCCCTTCCTCCAGCTTTCGAAACAGAAGAGACTGCCTGAAGACGCGAGCATCATGTACCCTTCCCGGCCAGCCCACGTTGATGTCGGTGAAACGTCCCTTGTGATCCACCAGGGCTTGCAGCAGCATTGAAAAGTACCCCTTGCGGTTTATGTAGTCGGTGGCTTGGTGCGCCGGTGCCAAGATAGGGATATGGGTTCCGTCTATGGCCCCACCACAGTTTGGGAATCCCATTGCAGCAAAGCCATCCACTATGGTCTGCACGTTTCCCAGAGTCACTACCCTTGATATCACCAGGTCTCTCATTGCCCTGGCAACTTGGATCACAGCAGCCCCCACAGTAGATTTGCCCACTCCAAATTGATTCCCAACTGACCGGTAGCTGTCTGGCGTTGCAAGCTTCCACAGGGCTATCGCCACTCGCTTCTCCACTGTGAGGGCTGCTCTCATCCTGGTATTCTGGCGCTTCAGGGCAGGGGAAAGCAAGTCACAAAGTTCCATGAAAGTGCCCTTACGCATGCGAAAGTTTCGCAGCCACTGGGCATCGTCCCAGACCTGCAACACGATGCGGTCCCACCACTCTGTGCTTGTTTCCCGGGCCCAGAATCGGCGGTCCACGGCATGAACCTGCCCCAGTAACACCAGGATTTCCACATTGCTGGGGCCTGTGCCTTGTGAGAGGTCCATGTCAATTTCCTCATCACTATCGTCGCCGCGCTGCAATCGCCTCCTCCTCAGCTGGTCCTGGTTTGGCTTTGGCATGTCCAGGAGGCTCTGCATGTTTTCCAGGACAATGCGCGTGGTGTTCATAGTGCTCATAATTGCCGCGGTGATCTGAGCGGGCTCCATGATCCCAGTGCTGGCTATGGCGTCTGGTCTGAAAAAAGGCGCGAAAGTAGTATCTGACGGACCAGGGGAAGAAGGGAGGGAGGGAGGGAGGGGCGAGTGACGACATGGCATACAGGTACAGGGAATTAAAATCAAGAAAGGTGGCTTTGCATCAGGGAGAAACACAAACAACTGTCACACAGAATGCCCCCCCCCCAAAGATTGAACTCAAAAGCCTGGGTTTAGCAGGAGGGAGGGGGGAAGCAAATGAATGGAGAATAAATCTATTTTTTACATCTTAAGACGACGGTGCAGCATGACTGATAGCCCTTGGCATTTTCTGGGTGCTTGGCAGCAAATACTGGGCGCTTGGCAGTTAGCCTTCAGGTCTATTGCACGATCTGATACCCAGTATGACAACGATGGATACCAGTCGTAATATACTATCTACTGCCCAAAAGGCAAGGGGTTGCTGCTGTGTAGCAATGTTGCCCCATCCTGCGCATAATACGTCTGATAACCATCATCATCAAGGCAAGGGGGCTGGTGCAATGC
>NW_020697160.1:0-2283 GCF_002925995.2 Terrapene triunguis
TCGGATTCCCACAGGGGAGATCTCAGCTCATTCACTTGTCACCCGTGGCTGCAGTCTCTGATAGGGGGAATGACGAGGGTTTTTTTGCCAATGGTCTCTTCTACAGCGCCCATAATGGGAGGAGGTTCGGCCTTGTGATGTGAGGCCCGGGTCTGAGAATCAGGGCTCCTGGGTTCAGCAGCTCTGGAAGGGGGCGCGGTCTAATGGCTGGAGCTGGATTGGTTGACACTCTCTTAGACCCTCCCCTTACATGATCCTCCCCTACCTCTGACAGACTGCTCACTGTGCCCTTCCCCAGCTCCTGGAGAAATCATGGCTCCTCAGAACAACCTGGGAATGGGCGGTTCCTACCTCTGTGTGGGGTGCGTGGTTTTCCGTCTAAGCATCACTGAGAGCCAGCACGTCTCGATTTCACAGGATGAGGCTATGGCTCCCCAAGCTTGGCCAGCTGCAGGCTGCATTGCTGTGGACAGATCCCAGATATTGGAAGACAGAGGGGGAGGAAGCCCCTGCTCATTTCCAGTTCAGAGATCCCCATCGAAGACGGGCCAAGAGGAGAGGAGAGAACGAAGGGCAGAAAGTGAAGCTGCCTCTGTGGGGAGGGCACTCCTGTAAGACCCAGTCCAGTTCCCAGATCTCCTCATTTCCAGGTGTGACTTTGGAGAGGTCACTTCATCACCTTCATTCCCTGTCTGTAAAATGGGGGTAGTAGTCCCCCCCACAAGGAGGAGAAGGGAGGACAGTCCCATTGTCTGTGAGGGGCTTGGTCACTCTGGGCACGGATTGTGCCAGAGTGAGGGAAGGGACCCAGAGTTTGCTCCCTAGAGCCAGGGGAGGAGGATGGGATCAGAAGGTCAGCCAAGGGGGATGGGTCAGGAACTGCTGCAACAGACGGGGCTTAGGGATTCGGTCAGTGCCAGGGACTTGCTACCTCCCTTCAGCAAATGGCTTCCCTCTTGTCATCAGCAATCCGTATAATATCTGACTCCTTCCTAGTGTCCTCGAGGGGCTCCCTTCGTTCTTCTTGAATGTAATGGATTTGTTGACCCAGGTCGATAGCTGGGAAGTTCGGAGAGGCCATTAGTAGTGTGGCATGAAATCAGTGGGAAATCTATAGTTAGCAAAACAAAGGTGTCATTGGCCTTTGGAAATTTGGAGCTGATCTGTCCTCTTAGCCGAAGGTACTCGTGCACAGAGGGATGAAGCGCGCCATCTTGGTCAGGTGATCTAGGAGAGTCAGTTCCATCATGTGGCCATTTGAATGAGTGAAATTCCTGGCAATGGCTGCCATGGACGGAGCAGGGTCTTCAGAGGCCTGAGATGCCAAGAAGTTAGGTGCGTGGTGCCTTGGTGAAAGCGCAGAAGTCACGTGTGTCAAGCTAAGTCTGAATTTCAGCCCACATCTGGCAGCACCAAACAAAGCAGGTCCTGGTGGTCATAGTAGATGCGTCTACTGCCATGATGAATGCTGTGCGTCAAAATAGATGCAGTGGTGAAGGCAATTCTGAGCTGTTTGCGGGTTTGTTGGAACTTGGATGACCAAACGAATGCGGCCATTTTGTGGAGGAGAGCTCTCGTGGGGTTTACTGGCTCTGAGAACCCTGGGCCGACGCAGCAGTAAAGCTGGTGAAGTCTAGGAAGCGCTGCTCTTCTTGAGGACTTCAAACTTTGTCCCATTTATGAATGGCTTCCACCTTATTTGCATCAAGCGTAACACCTTCTGGGGAGAGGATGTACCCCCTAAACTCTGTGGAGAGTTGGCTGGAGATACGCGTTTCCAATTCTGTGTTGAGACCATGCTGCCGAAACCTCTCCAGGTCCGGATGAGGTGTGTGTGCTGCTCTGGGTTCTCCAAAAAGAGGAGTATGTCACCTCAATAGATGACACTGTTCCCAGATACATCACTGATGAAGGGTTGCAAGGTCAGGGGACCGTTAGTTAGCTCCAATAGCATATCAGACAGTTAAAATGTCCATAGTGTGTTTTGAAATCTGTCTTCCATTTGTCCCTTGCCCAAATGAGTGTTAGATTGGAAATCCTCGCAGATGAAGTTTGATGAAAACCTTTGCAGATTTCCTGGGAGCCAACAATTGTGAGATTCACAGCAGGGGGTAATGGCCTGGACTTGGACACTGGCTCTGGTTCTGCTTCTGCTTTGTTGATGGACTCTGATCTCGGTTTTGATCCTGGTGTGTCCCTGGATCTTGATTCTAGCACCAGTCTTAGCCTAGGTGCCATCCTGCACCTCGCTGCGACCTAGGCTCCTACCACTGGACCTAATTA
>NW_020697161.1:0-510 GCF_002925995.2 Terrapene triunguis
TGGAGAGTTAACTTCAAGCACTGATATTGTTGTTCTTAATATGTCTTTTCCCCTCTCTTCTTCAGCAAAACTGAAACTAACAGGAAAGTGAGGCTTTGCACTGGGGAAGGGGCAGTGCTCCAACCTTTAAAGGGACAGGCATCACATTTCCCCACCCTACTTTAAAAAACTTCCCTAATCTATGTACATCATCATGTATGTGGCTAACATGAAACACCTTAAAGACTTAACAGTGAGCTTCACTGACATGTTGCTCATCTGTCCAACTTCTTTTTCAAAACTTTGGAGTGTCTGCCCAGTGTTTCTTGATTTCAAGGTGCTTTTGTTATCACCTTGATCTTAATCCAATTCACCTTGAGCTTCTCAATTCAAGATCTGCCTGAGAATGGTGGATACTTTCCTTCAATCACATACAAGGGTAAAACAACTGATTGTCCATGAAGGTGAACTTTCACCTGGAGTATCCCTTTGGGGACTAACTTATCTCCAGTATAAGTCTTCAAAACCATG
>NW_020697161.1:520-4063 GCF_002925995.2 Terrapene triunguis
TACTGTACACGAGCTGCACTTAATCTGCCTCTTCTGGCTGTGTCTACACTGCAGAATGCAGAATTCTTCCTGTGGTTGCGCTTGGGCTCCCTCTCTGCTTGCTTCTCCCTCACTGCTTTGTTTGCACAACACCAGCGGTAATTGTAGAACCCTTTATCCTTTGTTCAATTTTATTTGCCTACTTCTCCCTCTCTAGCTAGCTGGCTCTCACAGTCCCAGCAGCAAAAAGCAGCAGTTTGTCACTTTGTGCCTCTGAGTCTAGATGAACTTTTTTCCTTTTGATGATGATGATGATTGATTGTCTTCTTCAGGCAAAGGGAGCACTAGACACTCATGGGATAAAAATTCCTCATCACTAATATGTTCTATTTGAACCCAGCACAGAAGGAGATAGACACAGAGGGAGCTGATAAAAGCACAGCTTCCTCTGTGCTGTTCTATTTAGAGCACTTAATTTCAACCACTGTTTGTCATACTCTCCAATACTGTATTGGTCCCATTGATTCCCAACATTCTGTTTGCTTTTTTGACTGCCGCTGCACATTGAGCGGATGTTTTCAGAGAACTATCCACAGAGACTCCAAGATCTCTTTTTGAGTGGTAACAGCTAATTTAAAACTTATCATTTTGCATGTATAGTTGGGTTTATGTTTTCTAATGTGGATTACTTTGCATTCATCAACATTGAATTTCATCTGCCATTTTGATGCCCAGTCATCCAGTTTTATGAGATCCCTTTGTAACTCTTCGCAGTCTGCTTTGGACTTAAGTATCTTGAGTAATTTTGTATCATCTGCAAAATTTGCCACCTCACTGTATACCACTTTTTCCAGATTATCAGTACAGATCCCTTGGTGACCACTATTTACTTCTCTCCATTCTTAAAACTGACCATTAATTCCTACCCTTTGTTTCCTGTCTTTTAACCAGTTACTGATCCATGAGCGGACCTTCCCTCTTATCCCGTAATGGCTTACTTTACTTAAGAGCCTTTGGTGAGGGACCTTGTCAAAGGCTTTCTGAAAGTCCAAGTACGCTATATCCACTGGAGCACCCTTGTTCATATATTTGTTGACCCCCTCAAAGAATTCTAATAGGTGAGGCATGATTTCGCTTTACAAAAGCCATGAACCAAACCTTGTTTTATTTTGGGATTTTTTGGATCAGTACATATATCTTCTCCCTTCTTCACTCCAAAATCTTTGCAAAACTCTCTGTAGTGCTGCAGATTTATCCCATACTCTAACTCTTCAGTAAAACCCCAGCTGAAAACTTCAATAAAACCCAGATTCTCCTCTCTCCCCATCACCTTTCCGTAGGCCCGGTCACATTTGGGGTTCTTTCCTTTCTTTCAACTCTGAAATATTTCAAGAATTTGACATTCCTTTATTTCATGCTAGATTTAAAAAAAAAATGAGAAAACCTACATAATATGCTTTAAAAAAAAATCTGTGTTTATCTGACATCTCCTAACCCGTCCCATAGGCCTGGTTACAAGCATAGTGCATGCTAGGCATCACTTGGAGTCAGTGGTTTGGAGTTTGGGGACCTGAAAGAATAAAATATGTCAGTTTTAAAAGTTAATTTATATGCTGATGACTCGAAATCTAACTATGGGGAATTCACCATATAATTCTATAGCTAATGAATCTTTCTTAATTATGCTGTATTTGAAAATCATCTTTAAATAATATTGATACCTGATGCTAAAAAGTCAGTATTTGTGGTTTAGGGGAAAATAATCATAATTAATTTTCATAAGTTTTTACATTAAAATATCATCTAATATCTTTTTTCTTTTTTAATCTTTATAGATTGCCTCTTAGTTCATGGGATACAAAGTCTAAAAAACCGTGTAACTGTACCAAATCTCAGTGTTTGAAATTGTAAGTAACTAACCAACTAGCATTTATTATGAAATATGAGCTAAGTTTATTTTGGAAAAGGCAAAACTTAGAAAACACGAAATAGAATACATGCATGTTCCAAAATACACAACTAGTATGTTGGGTTAAAACCAGAGAGGGTCAGATCCTTAGTGGGTGTAAATTAGTGTAACCCCATTGTGGTCATTGTAGCTAGGCCTGTTTACACCGCCTGTGGATCTAGCCCAGAGGTGTACATGACTACATGTGGTCTAGAGTTTTGAAGAATAAAACTTGAAACTAAATAATATTCATTATAATATGTGGCAAAAACATTATGAAGTTGTATCAACCTCTGTATACTTGAGGCTCACTCCTCTCCATGTATATATATAGGGAGAGATACAAATGCTGATACAATTTCATTATGTCATTATGTTTTTGGCATAGATTATAAAATGTGTGAGAGAGAAGTAAGCATCAGATATAGTGTGTGTGTAAGACGTATATGTTTCTTGTTTGGTTACCAGAAATTCTTTCTTGAAACAGGAGAATGATGAAAAAGAGTTAATTTTTATATATATTTGCTTTGTTAATCACAGATATTGCGATTGCTTTGCCAATGGTGATTTTTGCAACAACTGCAACTGTAATAATTGTTACAACAATCCACTTCATGAAACTGAGCGGTTTAAAGCTATTAAGGTAATAAAAGTACAATATTTATGTAGTTCAGACAGTAAAAAATATACAAGTGTTTTTGTTTGGTTTTGGTTTGGTTTCAAAAAGAGTGAAAAATAGAGGGCTAATTGCTATGCAAGAAGCAATATAGTATATCTGTCTCAGCTGTTACTACGGAATTATATTATCTAGCTAATTTTTGTAAAATTTGTAACATAAAAAAAAATCTATTCTCCAAAGGTAGGTGCTTTGTAATAACTCTGTATTACTTGGTCTGTGCTCCTAGAGTGCAACTGTTAGGAATTCCTCAATATGGTTCTAAGCACTGTGAATAGTGGTAGTAGCTGATGCTGATCTCATCAGACTGAGAGTTTTGTCACATCTGATCACACAAAGCCATGACACTTCATTGCATCATACCCTTGGACTTCTTTCTGTGTCAGCATGGCTCTTTGGATGGTAAAGCTGGAGAGGTTTGGACTCTCCAAGCAGGTGCCTGAAGTCCTCCTTGCTACTTCAGATTGCATCCTGGAGAGTACATTTGGTTGCTGTTTCAGTTTTGTGTATCACCATGCTGAAGGCAGACCAGTTTCTCTGCTGTCCCTTTTCCTCAGATTCATGAGGGGCTTGTTACATTTAAAGCCTGCCTTTTAGAAGTCCTTGGTGTCATGAAATCTTAAGGCCTGATTGAAAACCCATTGAAGTCAATTGAAAGACTCCCATTGTCTTCAACAAAAGGGCTTTAGATCAGGCCCTTAGTATGATATTTATAAATCTGATGAAACCTCCTCAGATAAATACCAGTGACTTCAAGTTTCTTACATGGAATGTTATATTTCTGGTGAAAGTGGCTTCAGTTTGCACAGTGAGTGAGCTTTAGCATTTCGTGATTGAACCATGTTATATTAAGATTATTTAAGAATAATGTGTTGTGTACCAGACTGATCCTAAGTGAGCCGGAGAGAGTAGGAGTCACTAGAGTTTACCATAAGAGGGA
>NW_020697162.1:0-10025 GCF_002925995.2 Terrapene triunguis
GAGAGAGTGGACCCCCGAGAAGGGCTGTCGCACTGAAAGGGGCACCCCCCACGGACCGCACGGGGCCAAGAGTGGGCACGATCTGTGAGTCCGTGACACCCGCACTCTCCTGGAGTTGGGGTTTGTGGCTCAGACACGGGACAGTGCACGTATTCACTAGCTCCGGGGTTCTCACAGACACCCCCCCCCCACTTAGATCACAGCCCAATTAGGGGCCCCGTTGTGCCAGGCGCTGCACAGACTCCCTGGGGGACCTTGGCCAAGCCCCACGCACGCAATGGGGAGATCAGTCCTGCCCCCCGGGGGGCTGGGAGGGGGAGGCAGGGACCCGGCGAGGAGTGGGGCTGGGGGCTGCGTCAGCGCTACCAACGGGTGAGGCAGGAAGATGACAAGGCAGAAACAGCAGCAGCCAGAGCTGGAAAGACACGTCCCCCTGCGGTGTGTTAGCAACCTGCAGAACTCCCTGCCACAGGATCCAGGCTTCGCGGAGGAGTCTGGGAAAGGATCAGTGCTCCCCTGGTTACAGTATAATCCTCCCTAGCGCTCAAGGCATGTCACAAACCTGACCTCCGACATAGCCCTCACTCCTGGGTTCTCTCCCCGGCTCTGGGAGGGGAGTGGGGGCTGGTGGGTTAGAACAGGGGGGCGGGGAGCCAGGACTCCTGGGTTCTCCCCCTGGCTCTGGGAGGAGAGTGGGGGCTGGTGGGTAGAGCAGGGGGGGCTGGGAGCCAGGACTGCCGGGTGCTAGCGCTGATCTATCATGGATTGAGAAGAGCAGCCGGCCTCCAGCCCCAGGCTGCTGGCTGGGGAAGGACTCCTCACGCCCGGCTCCAGGGCAGGCTGGGTGCTCTCGACCCGATGGGGGCGAAGGGGAGAAGGGGGCTGGAGACCCCCTGGGTGGATCTCCTTGACCCCTGCGCTGCAGAGCCGCGGCTCCGTCCCACGCGGGCCCCCGGAGCCCTCTGCCACGTGCCCGCATCGTGCGATGTGCCATGCGCTGGGGGCGTGGGCGGCCGTCGCCTAGCAACCGCCTCCTGCTCCTCTGGGCTGGGGATTGACGTGGGGGGGCGTGGGAGGCGGCCCCCTGCCCCCACAGGAGCTGCTTGGCGCCGCCAGGGGAATATTCCTTCTCCCTTCTCCAGGGAGCTGCCCCCGAGCCCCTCGGCAGCGGGGTGCCTGAGCAGGGGCACTCCCGGCGCAAGGCTGGGGCTGCAAGGGGGGGCCCAGCCCTGCACCCAGCAATCCCGCGGCCCAGTCTGGAGCAGCTTTGCTCCAGCACAAATGAGTGGGCTCCATGCAGCAGGTCGGACAGCCGCCCTGTCACGGAGTCCCCGGGAGATGCTCTGGAACTGCTCCCCACAAAGCCAGGCAGGACCTTGGGGAGCCTCCTGTCCCTCGGAGCAGACTGTCTTCAGGGCAAGGAGCTCACACGGCTTCACCTCCTGGGTCTCTCCTGGGAGCATTCAGCATAGGCCCCCCCGGGCGCTTCCCACAGCGAGTCCGCCCCGGCGGGGTCCTGGGGGAGCCAGAGGGTTCTGCACCCCCACTTCCCAGTCAGACGTGACTCTCAGCCAGCCGGGGACACAGAGGTTTATCAGATGACAGGAACACGGTCTAAAACGGGACCCCTCGGCCGGGTCCATTCTGGGGCCCAGCGAGGCAGATACCCCTCTAACCTCCCTTCCCGTCCCCAGCTAGCTCCAAACTCCCGTCCAGCCCCTCCTTCTCTGGGCTTTGTCTCTGTCCCAGGCCAGGAGCTCACCTGATCCCTTTGTCTCCAACACCTTCAGGTGGCACCTTTGCAGAGGAGGGGCCCAGGCCATCAGTTGCTAGGAGACAGAGTGTCGGGCATTTATGTACCCTGGCCCTTTGCTCTGCAGCAACCATACACCCTTATCCCACCCCCTAGAGACTTAAGAACTGCATAGGGGAAACTGAGGAAAACATTAAGAACAGTCCCACTTCGTCACAGCCCCTTCCCCCCAGCCTCTGGTCTGTCCCGCGGCAACCCAGCCAGGCCAGTCTAGCTCCTTGCCATGCGTAATCAGCTCGTGAGCGGCTAACGAGGCCATCTGCAGCGCTGGAAGAGAGCCGGGACTCAGCACAGCGGCTGGGGCAGGGGGCTGGCAGTTCCCGCGGCAGCTGCGGGGTTTGAACCGGGCCGAGCCAGGCGCCCCGGAGAAAGGGGGCTGGGAAGGAGCGGCACGGGGACAGGGGATTACTGCACCCGCTCTAGGTCCCAGGGGGAAGGAGGGGCCGGCGGTTAGGCGGCTGGTGGCCTGGGTGCCCCATGCTCTGCAACTGGGTGACTCAGGGCCAGATTTCCCCGGGTTTTAGCCCCTGCAGCTGCAGCCAGGTGCCCACGGGGAGCCACTCGAGCTGCGCGGGCTGGCTCAGGGCATGGTTTTCCCCTTCCCCTGTGGCGTGGGGCACCTGCTGGATCAGTGGGGCCCGGGTGCTGGGGGCCCCTCTCTCTCCCCTGGGGCCCAGGCCAGCCGAGCCCCCCGAGGGCTGAAATGCTTCGGTCTGACTCAGTGCAAGTCTCCGGCCTGTGCCCCTGGAAATGCCACACTCAGGTGCCTCCCAGCTCTTCCCGGGGGGTGGGGGGGGCTGCGAGTCCCGGCACGTGCTCGGCTGCACCCAGAGAAGGCAGAGCATGGGCGGGGTCCCTGGATTGGGCTCCCGCGGGGAGCCGGGTGGGTTATTTTTACCCAGCCTGGATTCCAGGAGCAGGGGGCCGATCCAGAAAACAGAGCCGGGGTTTCCATGGGAACACAAGGCACACAGACACAAAACAGAGCAGGAAGGAAAGCAATTTTCACCCCAAATCAAACAGCGGGCACCGGGGGGCAGCGCCTGGCACAACAGGGGCCCCTGATCTCAGCTGGGGAGTCCGGGCAGTGCCCACAAACCTCACAAAAGGACCTTTTTTCCAATCTAGCGCGGGAGTTTTTTCTATCAGTCTCTCAGCGTTTCGGGCCCCGACTCCCGAACACACGTTCCCATACAACCCCCCGACGTGCCAAGCCCAATTATCATGAGCAGGGCTTTCAAAAGCTGTGAGATTCGCTTCAAAATACATCTTTAAAAATCCCAAACCAGTTCTGCTTCTTTTCCTTTGCCTCCTGCGCTCGGAGGTGCCTTTGCTCTGCAGCCGCAGGGCTCGGACCGGACAGGTTTTGTTTTCATGAAAAGCGGAGCTTCTCCCACCAGCCGCAAGCAGGAACATTAAGAAATTCAAACACCAGAATCTCTCTCACACACAGCTACGAACCCCGCCCTTTGGTTCTCCCACAGCAGCCTCCACAGCTGGCTGTGAACGGGCCTCTGTCCTCAGCGGACCCGATCCTTAACTGGGCGGCTCGGCTGCTCCGGGGCGGAAAAGCTGCGCCCCCTCGCCGACCGGCTCATACAGCCCGTCCCA
This sequence comes from Terrapene triunguis, assembly GCF_002925995.2. NCBI lineage: Eukaryota > Metazoa > Chordata > Testudines > Emydidae > Terrapene > Terrapene triunguis. The sequence goes on from NW_020697162.1 coordinate 3,425, forward strand.
CGCTGCCTGGGCAGGTGAGGACGCTGGGCCCGCCTCTGCAGACCGGTACAAAGCGCTCATCTGACCAGCCCCTCGGCTGTACCAGCCTGCCAAAGCTGAGAAGGAATCGGCCCTTGTGGGAGATTTTGGGGCAGAGCCGGACTGGGGAGACAGGCCCCATCTTCACTAGGAGAAAAGTGGGGGTTGTTTTGGTTTTTTTTTTAAAACCAGGTGGCAAAATCCTATTGTGACAAAGTGGTTTTTGTGGTGTTTTACATGAATAGCGTGTGCCTGCCTCAGTTTCCCTGTGTGCTGCGTGTTTAACAAGGTGGCGGGAGAGGGTTTGTTGGTGCAGGGGACCAGGTGTGACCTCGCCTGGCAGCCGGGACCCCTAGACAACGGCCTGGAGATGGGAAACCCCAACAACTGGAGACCTGGTGACTAAGAGGCCCAGTCCAGCTTGGCCCTCAGCCGGTTCTGGCCAGCGGGAGGACAAAGGGCCGAGGAGAGGGCAGTTCCAGCCAGAGGACGGAAGGGAGGGGGCCCCAGCGACCTGGTCCCCTGGGACAGGGGAGGAGCTGTTGGGGCCGGTGATATTGGATCGGCTGGAAGGAGGGCGCTGCTGGACGGGGAGCTGTCGTACTGAACGGGGTTCCCCCCAGGGACCGTACGGGGCCGAGAGTGGGCACGACCTGTGAGTCCGTGACACCTGTGTGTGCGCAAGGCAGCTGGAGTCTGGGCACACGGTACTCGTGCCCTTTCCTCCCAACGCACGCACGCGGCTCCACATCACACAACACGCTGGGTTCCAATCCTGGCCTGGCCCCCAAGGGCGGCTACTTGGAGTGCCCGTCTCTTGCTGGCCAGCCCAGACGCGACCCGATCCGGCCCAAGACCAGCTCAGTACAGGGGGAGCGGAGTGAAACCCTCCAGCCTGGGTCCCTACCTGATCTGGGGATGCCGGGACGGTCAGCAGGTGGAAGCGGAGACGGGTGGGAGACTCCAAAGAGGCTGGGGTGCCCCGAAGAGGCAGGCCGGAAAGGAGGGCAGAGGCGCTGTCAGGCCTGTACCCGGAACCGGAGCCACTGGAGCAACGCGTCTTGCCAGCAGGACCCCTTTGCTGGGAACCAGCGCAGATAGGAACCGACCTACAACGCCATCGGTTCACCTTGAAGTGGGATCTCATCAGCCTGCAATTAGCCCTGCCGGCTCCTCTGGGGGGAAGGGCAGGCTGCCAAGGGCCTCATCACACTTCTCACCACAAATGCTGCACTGAAGGGCAGTGAGGGCTAGTGGTCGGAGCAGGGGGAGGAGGGGAGGCTGGGAGCCAGGAGGCCTGGGTTCTCTCCCCAGCTCTGGGAGGGGAGTGGGGGCTAGTAGGTTAGAGCAGGGGGCGCTGGGAGCCAGGACGCCTGGGTTCTCTCCCCAGCGCTGGGGGGGAGTGAGGTCTGGTGGGTCAGAGCAGGGGGGGCTGGGAGCCAGGACTCCTGGGTTCTCTCCCCAGCTCTGGGAGGGGAGTGGGGGCTAGTGGGTTAGAGCAGGGGGCGCTGGGAGCCAGGACGCCTGGGTTCTCTCCCCGGCTCTGGAAGGGGAGTGGGGTCTGGTGGGTTAGAGCAGGGGGTGCTGGGAGCCAGGACTCCTGGGTTCTCTCCCCAGCTCTGGGAGGGGAGTTGGGGCTAGTGGTGGGGGGGGGGGGAGAGAACTGGAGATAGAACCGGGGCCAAATGCAGAAGTCAAATAACCTCTCTACTCCTCCCCGAGCTCCAGTTACATTTGATTCACAGGTGTTCTAATAAATGACTGATCAGCCATTTGCGACTCAAGAGGTGGCTTCTGCCCATGGCTCGGATGCTCCCCACATTCATTCAGCACGCATTAAGCCCTGCAAAGCCAACCTTAATATGAAGCAGGCCTGGTTTGCCAGCCAGCTGCTTCCCCCAGGCCTGCTCCCAGGGTATGCTGGGCACCCGGGCTGGCCTAGTTCAGTGTGAGCAGTCACAGCAGGCTCAGAGACAGCAATCACTTGAGGATGAGGACATCGTTGGGGACCACCAGCGAGGAGCTGGCCCCCCCAAACCAAACCAGCTAGCCTAACTCGGGGGAGGGGGCTGTGTGTGGGGATGGGAGGGGGGCTGTGTGTGGGGACGGGAGAGGCGCTAGCTGGAGCACAGAGCCCGGGCTAACCCTGTAGTGAAGAGACCCCCAATGAGACTGCCAACCCCCCAGCCCAGTACTGCGAAAGCCCCTCGAAATCCTGAGACTCCAACACACACACACACAACATGCTGGGTTCTCGCGTTCTGGTTCCCATTCGCGTCCCATTTTCAACCTTTCCTCTGCAGCCAGGACAGCTGGCAACTTCCCCTTGCAAGAAAAAAGGAGGCAGGATTCCCCAGCAATAGCATGACTCCAGCAGCTGGGGCTTTAAGGGAGTTGGCAACACCGCTCTCGGTCTCCCTCGTACCAGGCCCCGCGGCAGGGACTGTTGGAAAACGGAGGTGCCCCCCCCCGGCTAAGTCTCACATTTGTGGTGAAACAGTTGAAAATTCCCGGTGCCTCAGGGGAGGCGTAGTTCAGATGTCGCACGCCCCTTGTTCAGCTCCATGGGCCCGGCTCTCTGCCTGGACTACATCTCCCAGGATGCACTGTGGTCGCTCTTTCTGCAGAGCCACCGCTGTGCCTCATGGGAGATGTATTCCAACCATAGAGAACACCAGCATGGGACACCCAAACTACAACTCCCACGAGGCACCGGGACAGCATCTCCCAATCATGGGATGCAGCCAGGTCGGTAACAAACTGGGGAGACTGGGTTTGAGCCCCTGCTCGGCCAGACTTCCCGTGTGACCCTGGGTAAGTCATTTAGTTGCTCCGTGACTCAGTTTCCCCATCTGGGTTCGTGACAGTGAATCCACTGAAGACAGGGAGGCACTCGGATATTGCGGCCACAGAAGCGGTAAAGATAACGAAGCGGAGCGAAGGAGCAGGAAGTTAGTCACCTCCACGCTGCCGATCCCTTGTGCCGCGCCCAGACAGATGGATCTGGATTCCTGGAGAGGAGACTTCACCGCAGCCACGGGGGCCGTCTCTTCCAGCCTCGTCTCGGCCCCCTCCCATTCACGGGGGAAATTAAATCCCTCCCCCATCATCCTAGCATGCTAATAGCCAGGACTTGGATGGCAATTCATTACCCTAATGAGCGGAGCGGCGCGGCTGGAGCCACAGAATCACACCAGCGGTATCACCACACCCACTGCGTGCTGGGCTGCACACAGCTTGGGCCACGCCCGAGTCGTATTTATTACAGGAGTGTCTGCGCGCATCCAGCTGGTGGGACAGCGAGGGTCCTGCCAGCCGAACCCCCTGCTCAAGTGGGGTCTCACAGCTCCCCCCGCGCTCTCCTCGAAGGCCGAGCCCACGTGCCGCCTTCAGTCTGGGGGTTGCAGCTAATCGGCTGGAGCCGAGGAAGGATTTCTGTGCCGGCTGCGCTGGGTATTGGAGAGCGGCTTGCTGGGCCCTCCGAACGGGGGCTAGGACCGCGCCAGGCCTGCGGAGGTGGGGGGACGAGCGACTGAGAACGTCAACTCCGTGGGGCCGGGAGCAACGCTTCGGGCTGTGTTTGTACAGCGCCTAGCGCCACGGCGCCCTGGCCACGGCTACGCCGACACTACCGTAATACACCTAATAACGTACAGCGGCCAGCGCTACGGGGCCCTGGCCATGGCTACGCCAACCCTACCGTAATACACCTAAATGTACAGCACCCAGCGCCATGGGTATGCCAACACTACCGCAATACACCTAATAACGTACAGTGCACAGCGCCCCGGGGCCCTGGCCACGGCTATGCTGACGCTACCGTAATACACCTAATAACATACAGTGCCCAGCACCACGGCACCCTGGGTATGGCTGGGGTACCCCGACACTACCGTAATACACCTAATAATGTGCAGCACCCAGCGCCACGGGGCCCTGGCCACGGCTGGGGTACGCCGACACTACCGTAATACACGTAATAAATAAGACACCCCACCTAGCACAGTGACAGGGCCCTGAGGCAGTACCACCCTATAGATCAGCGCTGTTCTCACCACAGGAGCACACGGTGAGTAGGGCTGCCCGAGGGGACACAGGGCTCTGTTCTCACGGCCACGGGACGCCGTGGAGTCCTCAGGACTCCCAGGTTCTAGTCCTGGCTCTGACCTGGGGGGGGGAATTACCGCCCCGCTGTGTGTCTGTGCGGAATTCCAATCCTTCAGCTATTTATAGCGTGCCGGCACTGGGGGGCCAGGACCGTCTCTCCCCGGGGGTCTGCGCAGCCTCAGTTGTGGGGGAAGGGGGAGGCTTCAGAGGGCCCTGATCTCAGCTGGGGGAGGGGCACTGTGCAGCACCCACCAAGACAGCTCTCCCCTCCCTGCTCCCCTTCCCCAGCAGCCAGAGGGGCATTTGTCGTGGCAATGAACGGTCACACACACGAGACCTCTCCATCTCCGAGGGGGGCCGGCGTTAAAACTCCCCCTGAGCCTGGGAATGTGGGACCGTCCCCCAGCGGGTGAGGGGCAGGGCAGAGCTCCCGTCTCCGGTCACGCTGAGAAGACTGCCCCTGCCATTGGGTGGCTCTGGGCGGTGCCCGGGGACGGGGTAGGCTGGCCGCGAACTCACCTTGTAGACCTGTCCATACGTCCCGTTCCCGACCACCTCCACCAGTTCGAATATGCCGGCGGGGTCCTGGGGGGGAACAGAGAGACAATGTCAGGGGTGACTGTGCCACAAACAGACCCTCCCCGTGCCAGCCTGCCCCGGAGAGCCCCTCACCAGCCCACCCTCCAATTCCCAGGTGGCGCTGGGCAGGGTCTCGGCACCGTATCACACCGCAGAGCTATTAATACCATGGCCGGGGCCTGACGCCACGTGGCCCCCCCGGGCGCGCAGCACGTGCCAAGAGCTAACCTATATTGGAGGGGGAGGGACGAGTCCATGAGAGCTGGGTGTCGCTCCAGACCAGAGGCAGCCGCTCCTGCTGGCTGAGTAGTTCCTGGTTCAGACACACGGTCAGGACCAGCCAGCCAGGTTAACAGCGCTGAGCAGGGGGTCCTGGCTCCCCACCCCTCTCTCTGCCCTGCTCCCACGTGGATGTAACTTGTAGCAAGGCAGAATCTACAAAGCCCAGACCAAGACGGGAGACCCTGTCACGTCAGCGTGGCACAGACCCCTCCCAGATGGAGATCAGGGCTCCCATAGTGTCTGATGGTGCTCCCTGACTCAGATTGGGGTCCCCATCACACCGGGTGCCACACAGACCCCCCCCCCCAGGCCGAGATCAGGGCCCTCCATTGTTCCAGGGGCTGCACAGACCCCCCAGACCAAGGTTTCCCCCATTGTTCTCCATTGGCTCAAACACCAAACCTTCACTTCCCGTCTCCAGGCCCTTCCCCACCCACCCTATCCTCTCTCTCGAGCTGCCGACCCCCAGCTGCGATCAGAGCCACCAGCCCATCGCCCACTGGAGCGCTTTCTCCCACAGCTCCCCGCAGCCGCCTCCTCAAATGCTCCTTTGCCACACCACCTCCAAACCCCCGCCCAGGGTTAGCCACAGGTGCACGGAGCCCCCTGCCCGGCCTCCCCGGGTCCTGGCACACTGGCTCTCGTCTTAGACTTTGGGGGAGGGTGGTGTGTACAGGGGCAGGTTAGCCCAGGAGGCTGGTCGGAAAACGTGTATGAGCGGTGGATCCATCTCTTCCTCTCTTCCCACCCAGCCCGGAGCTTTAGTGACGGGGCTCAACACAGGGGGGAGAGGACGAGACCCTCTGTTCTGGGTTCTCCAGCTGGTCTATTGGCCCCTTATATTAGACGGGTGTCTCGGCAGAGGAATCATTGCCCGGTACAAGGAACGACTCCAGAAGACTAACAGAGCATGGGGCTCTTGCTGTGCGACTCGCTTTCCTCTTAATTGATTTACTCAAGATCCTCATTAAACTAATTTCTCACAAGGGCACAGGAAGGCGGCTGAAGGTTTTACATATTCAGCAGGGCAGGGGGAGACAAGAGTCACCTCACAATGTTACATTGCGCTTAGCACCGCAGCACCCCTCCCCATCTCAGCCCAGGGGTCTGTGCAGTGCCTGGCACAATGGGACCTTTGTACCAACTCTTCACACAGCCTCTCCCTGCTCTGCTCCCCGCACTCAGCCGTCCTCGCAGCACAGAAACAGCAGCACGAGCTGAGCTAACACCCTTCCACGGCGCGGGCAGCCTGACGCACCGAGAGGTGAAAGGACTTCGTAACAGAGCCCAGGATGCACACCAGGAGTCCTGCCCCCCGCCCTCTAACCCCCCAGCCCCCACGCCCATCCCAGAGCAGGGGAGAGAACCCAGGACTCCTGGCTCCCAGCCCCCCCTGCTCTAACCCCCCAGCCCCCATGCCCCTCCCAGAGCCGGGGAGAGAACCCAGGAGTCCTGGCTCCCAGCCCCCCTGCTCTAACCCCCCAGCCCCCACTCCCCTCCCAGAGCCGGGGAGAGATCTCGGGAGTCCTGGCTCCCAGCCCCCCTGCTCTCACCCACCAGCCCCCACACCCCTCCCAGAGCTGGGGAGAGAACCCAGGAGTCCTGGCTCCCAGCC
>NW_020697163.1:0-3727 GCF_002925995.2 Terrapene triunguis
CAGACATCTCTCCAATACCAAATTCTACAGGCCACTTCCCTCAGATCTCACTGAGGAATACACTAAGAAACTGCACCATCTACTCAGGACACTCCCTACACTAACACAGGAACAAATCAACATACCCTTAGAGCCCCGACCGGGGTTATTCTATCTACTACCCAAGACCCACAAACCCAGAAATCCTGGACGCCCCATCATCTCGGGCATTGGCATTCTCACTGAAGGACTGTCTGGATATGTGGACTCTCTACTCAGACCCTATGCCACCAGCACTCCCAGCTATCTCCGTGACACCACTGATTTCCAGAGAAAACTACAATGAATTGGTGACTTTCCAGAAAACACCATCCTAGCCACCATGGATGTACAGGCTCTCTACACAAACATCCCACACAGATGGAATACAAGCTGTCAGGAACAGTATCCCTGATGATGTCACAGCACAACTGGTTGCTGAGTTCTGTGACTTTATCCTCACATACAACTATTTCAAATTTGATGACAATATATATCTCCAGACCAGTGGCACCGCTATGGGCACCCGCATGGCCCCACAATATGCCAACATTTTTATGGCTGACCTGGAACAACGCTTCCTCAGCTCTCATCCACTCAAGCCGCTTCTCTACCTACGCTACATTGATGACATCTTCATCATCTGGACCCATGGGAAGGAGACTCTGGAAAAATTCCACCATGATTTCAGCAGCTTCCACCCCACCATCAACCTCAGCCTGGACCAATCTACATGGAAGGCCACTTCCTAGACACCACGGTGCAAATAAGTGACGGTCACGTTAACACCACCCTATACCGAAAACCCACCGACCGCTATGCCTACCTTCATGCCTCCAGCTTCCATCCCGGACACACCACATGATCCATTGTCTACAGCCAAGCACTGAGATACAATCGTATCTGCTCCAACCCCTCAGACAGAGACCAACACCTACAAAATCTTCACATAGCATTCTCAAAACTACAATGCCCGCACGAGGAAATAAGGAAACAGATCAACAGAGCCAGACGTGTACCCAGAAGTCTCCTACTGCAAGACAAGCCCAAGAAAGAAACCAACAGAACTCCACTGGCCATCACATACAGTCCCCACCTAAAACCTCTCCAATGCATCATCAGTGATCTATAACCCATCCTGGACAACGATCCCTCACTTTCACAGGCCTTGGGTGGCAGGCCAGTCCTCGCCCACAGACAACCCGCCAACCTGAAGCATATTCTCACCAGTAACTACACACCGCACCATAATAACTCTAACTCAGGAACCAATCCATGCAACAAACCTCGATGCCAACTCTGCCCACATATCTACACCAGCGACACCATCACAGGACCTAACCAGATCAGCCACACCATCACCGGTTCATTCACCTGCACGTCCACCAATGTAATATACACCATCATATGCCCCTCTGCTATGTACATCAGCCAAACTGGACAGTCCCTACGTAAAAGGATAAATGGACACAAATAAGATACTAGGAATTGCAATATACAAAAACCTGTAGGAGAACACTTCAATCTCCCTGGACACACAATAGCAGATTTAAAGGTAGCCATCCTGCAGCAAAAAAACTTCAGGACCAGACTTCAAAGAGAAACTGCTGAGCTTCAGTTCATCTGCAAATTTGACACCATCAGCTCAGGATTAAACAAAGACTGTCAATGGCTAGCCAACTACAAAAGCAGTTTCTCCTCCCTTGGTGTTCACACCTCAACTGCTAGAAAATAGCCTCATCCTCCCTGATTGAACTAACATCGTTATCTCTAGCCTGACTCACTCTTGCTTCCATATTTATACCTGCCTCTGGAAATTTCCACTACATGCATCTGACGAAGTGGGTATTCACCCACAAAAGCTCATGCTCCAATACGTCTGTTAGTCTATACGGTGCCACAGGACTCTTTGCTGCTTTTACAGATCCAGACTAACATGGCTACCCCTCTGATAAGGGTCAAAGAAGGAAAAGGTAACCCTCTGCTTCCTAGCAAAGAGAAAAATTCTTCCACAGCTGCATACAAAGGTCCCAATACTGCAAGAAGCTGATTGTTCTGGCTTCCTATTGATCTAAGTAGTCCTGGCCTTTGGTAGGTTGACAAGATCCAAACCAAAACTCCAATATCTCAACATCCCTACACATTGTCTGCTTTGGAACCCTTTCCTGGGCTTCAAGCCACAACAAGTGAGGCAAGTGTTCTTCCTGCATTCCTCAGAGTGGAGCTGAGGATCTGGCCCCAGCAAAATCTGCATTGTAAACCAAGGTAACTCTGCTGGGGTCAATGGAGCTAATTTCCCTCTCCTCATCCCAATGTGAATCAGGAGTAACTACAATGGAATCAGTGGACCTGATTCTTCTCACACTCAGTTGGGTGAGAATCAGGAATAGCTTAATTAACGTCAAAAGGCTTGCTGCTATGCTCATTCATCCCAAAGTAAATCAGCTCAATAACTCAATCAAAGGCAATGATCCTTATTCTTTTTTCAGTTACACTGGTTTTTAATTAGGCTAAATCTGCTGAAGTTAGTGGCCTAGTTTATCTGCTTTGTCCATACATAGCACAGTAAGTTGGTGGGAGGAAGGAAAGATCGCTGCAAGATGCTGCCAGATGCGTTAATGGCTCTCTGTTCTCTAGGCCAATTTGAAGGCTTATTCACCTGGTTTCCACTTAGAGTACCCTCTGGGCTTTCCTAAATTGCACTAACGTGATTATGGTGTCAAGAGACCCTTCCAACAACCAGGGATCCTTGGGGTAAAAAAACTCATGGCCAAGCCAGCTATCTCTAGTTTCTTCTACACCCAGGTCTGGCATTCATCCTATGCATGGGAAATACACAGCAGGCTGATTAAACTGGTTTAATGGACCCTTTGCACTGCTGGAGTGTTGAAAAAGTGCTGGAGTGGGGCTAAAATATGGCCAAATTGAGTTACACTGATTTAAATCTGGTGTAAATGAGAGATGACTCATGCCCAAAGAAAACTAACCCCCCACACACCCAAGTTTCCAACCTGACCTCAGGTTGCAGTGTTTTTTGAAGACTTTTCTTATTTCATCCCTACGAGTTCACACACACAAACACAAGACTAATTAATTTTAGCCCTCGTTCATCTTTTGAGAATCAGTAATAATTAATAATGAATTAAAATGCATACTCTGCTACCAGATGACACCCACATACTGCATCAAAGCAGAATAATCAGGGATCTGCCTATTCCATCAATTACTAGTCACAATATGAAATGCTTCAGCCACTATCTCCCAAGGGATACAATGCAGATAAATAAAACTCTCTCATCCTATCAGATAGACACATGCATCCTTTGGAGTCAATGAAGACGTTCCAGATACAGATTTGGAATCTTGGATCTGCAGTGAAATTTGAAAGCATTCAATCTCGATGTGCCTATAACCTGATATTTCAGTAAGTACCACTCTGTAGTTAATTGCCTTCTTCCCATTTGTTAATAGTGTGATCCTATTTCTAGGAACATTAGAAGGTTCCAATCCTGCAAACACTTTTTGGTGTGTCTATACTGCAGCAAGAAGTGAAATTTCGAACTTGGACAAATGTACCCGCTCTAGCTTTGATCAAGCTAGTGCACAAAAAATAGCAGTGTAGTGGCAGCTGCATGGTTGGCAGGATGGACTAACTTCCTGAATCCATACCTTGGTTTTCAGATGGGATAGGACTCAGGATGGGTAGCTC
>NW_020697164.1:0-535 GCF_002925995.2 Terrapene triunguis
TGATTTTCCATCTGGTGATAACTCAATACAGATATTCATCAATGCCATGCAGTGGTGTGCCTCAGTTTCCCCTTCCACACAGCAGACCCAGTTTATTATTGTTTCCCTGCTGTGACAAGCTTTGAGCCCATTTAAAGGTGTTAGCTGAGAAGCAGTATCCCCATAGGGCTTCTTGTTTACTATTTGTAGCATGTCCGAATGCTTTTCCCCAAAATCATGCATGTTACACCCTTTCATAGGATTTACCGTCAGTACCAAATTCTTTGTTATAAGATTTACCATTAGCAACAAACATTGCATCATGAGATTCAACAATAACACCAAATCTTTTATCACAGGTAGGTGTTTTCAAGTATTTTTATTATACCACACCTTCTGCTTGGACAGTTTGATTTGTTCAATACTCATTGTGTCTTTCAACTCCTCCTGAACCTTAACATGTGTTTAGTTACTGGTTTTCCTTTCCCCTCAGGTTGGGTGCCTGGGAGCACAAATGCTAAATCATCCATTCTTTCCTGGGCATCCTCCCCCATGT
>NW_020697164.1:545-4940 GCF_002925995.2 Terrapene triunguis
GAGAGAGAGAGAGAGATGGGACGAAATCCACTAGAACAGGGACTCCCTGCCTCTTCCATTCTGGAGAGCACTTTCCAAGGTAGAGACTATCAGGGTTTCTGCCCCATGCTGTACTCCGCAGTCTCACTGGGTCTCCCCTCCCCAGGGAACCCCCAACCCCCTATCCCTACCTCGCCTCAGTCTTTGGCTACTGCCAGTCACCATCTAGCCCCCATTCACTGGGGCAGACTGCAGTGTAATTGCCACTCATCATAGGCAAGGAGGGTTTGGACCTGCTGCCTCTGCCTACTCTTGGGCTGCCCTCTGCAACCCCAGTACCCTTTCCGGTCTTTAACACGGCCTGCAGCCTGGGGGCTTTCCAGGCTGGAGCTCCCCCACCTCCTCTAGCCTTCCCCCAGCCCTGCGCCACTTTAGGTACCCTGCTCAGCTCTCAGGCAGCCAGGCCCTTCTCCCTCAAGAGCTAGAGGGAAAGTCCTCAGCTCCTGGCTTCTCTGGTCTTTATAAGGCCAGCTACAGTCTGACTGGGGCATGGCCCCAGCTGTGGCTGTCTTCCCCAATCAGCTGAGGCTTGGAGCTCTTACTAGCTGCAGCCCTCACGCAGCCTCAGCCCTGTCCCAGGGCTGAATTCAAGCCGTTCAGAGCAGGAGTGGGTGACCACCCTGCTACACCCCCCCCTCAAAATCCCCACCCCTGGGGGAAGGGGGGACTCATAGCTTGGGTTCCCCGAAGTTGGCCCTCCAGGGCTGCCCCTCCAGGCTTGCACACTTTCTCTCTGAGGCCTCCGAGCCTCGGGCCATCTCCCGGACCTGGGCCTCGGCTTTCATTGGGCCACCTCCATGGCCTCTAGCCATGCCTCTAGGTCTGCGTCCTCCGGACCCTCCACCCCGAGGGTCTGTGTCCACTTAGTGGTCTGCTCCGCAACCACCTGGGCCCCGGCATCTTGCTGGCCCCACTCAGTCTGGATTTCCTTATCGGAGATCGGCCCAGTGACGGTCTGGGTCCCGTCCTCCTTCAGGGTCCCCTCCGTCCTGGCGACCGACTCCGACTCCAGTTCCGGCCCTCCTGGGCCCACAGGCACCTCCTCTGGTCCCCGCTCAGTTCCCCTAAGGGAGCAGTGCCTCCTAATATGGCCGGGTACCCGGCAACCCCAGCAGGCATCCCGCCTCCGTGCTGCCCGGGACTTCCCGTGTTCCGTTTGGGGTTCCGTCCCCTCGCCGGGACTGATGTGAACCTTCAGCGCTGGGCCTGGGCATGTCCACTGCATGTGGCCCTGTTGCCCACAGGCCCAACAGGTCAGCGGCCGCCCAGGTTGCTTCACCCGGCGGACTGTCTTCGAGACCTGTCCTGGTCCCTGCTTGGGCTGCGGCGCCCTGCCCCCACCCCAATAGGGACAGTCCCGTCTCAAATGCCCCATCTTTCCACAGGTGTAGCATGCCCTGCGCCTTGCCACAGGCCTCCTGGCCTTGGCACTCCACTGCACATGCCCTCCGTGGTTCCTCTGGAACTCCTTTCAGAGGAGTAGTGCCAGGGCCCGCTGTCCCTCCACCAGCCGGCCCAATTGTTCATGGAGGGCCAAATGCACCACCCATATTACGTGCTGGGCCTCCTGGATCCCCTGTAGGTCATCAGCCCCCTTCCTCTGGTGTCTTGGCGTAAAAGACCCTGGTGTAACCGGGATCTATCATCCCTTCTTGTCTCTCCAGTGTCCGGGCAGTAGTCCTGCTGTCCCTCCTTGACCCTTCTATCGGGGGAGGGCTGCCTATACTCACATTCTCGGTGTGGCGACTCACCCCTGTGGCACCTCCTGTTGGTCACTCCGGGAATTAGCTCTTCAACCCAGGAGCGCTCTCTGCAGGCCGTGTCCTGCTTGCCGCTGGGCCCCGAGTCCCTCCTGGATGCCGGTGCCCCTTTCAGGCTGGGGTGCTGCCCCTTGCAGTACCCAGCAGTCTCACTGGGTCTCCCCTCCCCAGGGAACCCCCAACCCCCTATCCCCACCTCACCTCAGCCTTTGGCTACTGCCAGTCACCATCTAGTCCCAGTTCACTGGGGCGGACCGCAGTATAATTGCCACTCATCAGCAAGGAGGGTTTGGACCTGCTGCCTCTGCCTACCCAACCCCAGTACCCTTTCTGGCCTTTAACAAGGCCTGCAGCCTGGGGGGGGGGTGGTCCCAGGCTGGAGCTCCCACAGCTCCTCTAGCCTTCCCGGAGCCCTGCTCCACTTTAGGTATCCTGCTCAGCTCCCAGCAGCCAGGCCCTTCTCCCTCAAGAGCTAGAGGGAAAGTCCTCAGCGCCTGGCTTCCCTCGCCTTTATAAGGCCAGCTACCGTCTGATTGGGGTGTGGCCCCAGCTGTGGCTGCCTTCCCCAATCAGCCTAGGCTTGCAGCTCTTACTAGCTGCAGCCCTCACGCAGCCTCAGCCCTGTCCCAGGGCTGATTTCAGGCCGTTCAGGGCAGGAGTGGGTGATCACCCCCCTGCATATACCAACCAATTACCTTAGCAATGTGAGCACAGACCAGACCCTTTGTCTTCAGGACGCTGAAATGAATCAGGTTTTTAAAAGAAGAACTTTATTATAAAGAAAAAAGTAAAAGAATCACACCTGCAAAATCAGGATGGAAGGTAACTTTACAGGGTAATAAAAAGATTTAAAACACAGAGGATTCCCCTCTGGGCTCAGCATCACAGTTACAAAAACAGGAATAACACTATCTCAGTAGCATTGGAAAATTCACAAGCTAAAACAAAAGATAACCGAACGCATTTCCTTGCCCTACTTATAATTTCTGTGGTATTAGATGGATTATTCCAGGTATATTTACAGGAGATGTTGGCTTCTGCCTCCATCCGGAGAGGGAACAACAAAAGAGCAACAAACAAAACCTTCCCACCCCAGATTTGAAAGTATTTTCTTTCCTCATTGGTCCTTCTGGTCAGGTGCCAACGAGGTGATCTGACCTGCTTAACCGCTTACAGGTAAAGCGATTCAGTACAGCTGCCAAGGAGGAATTTTATGCTACCCATTCCTCTATATTTATGACAGACACAAATCCTTTCCCTGACCCTAAACTGGCACAGCCTAGTTCAGGAAATATTTCCTTCAGGGATTCTGGCTGGATCGGTCTGGAAACTGGAGCACTTCTGGAAACACTGAGGGCAGGGGAGAGTGGGCCACATTAGGGTGAAGAGAACATCTTGTGGACACCTCCCTGCAGGTTTGGGATCATCCAGCTCCACTCCCGGTCCACTCACAGTCCCTTAGCATCTGTGCCCCAGCTTCAGGTTTGCTGTCACAGCCCTGCTCAAGCTCCCACACCTGGACACTAGCCAGGCAGCTGTGTTTGGGACCCACATGCTGGACCCATGTGTTTTTGAGTTGGAGCAGGGTTCAGGCCCTCCTCTGGCTCTGGTTTTCTAGGCCCACTCTCGGGGTGCAGCTTCCATTCTAGTGCCTCCCTCTGGGAGCAGATGTAACGCGGACAGACCCCGGTCGTCAGCGGGCGGGATAGAACCAGGGACCTCTGGAGCTTAGTGCACGAGCCTCTACCACATGAGCTAAAAGCCAAACGCCTATCAGATAAGGCTGTAGAGAAGACTCATTTTATCTCTCTCTCTAAAGTGATCTCAGTGCCACTAGATGGGACAGAACACCACACCCAGGAGGTGTGTGGGTTATCCAGAGACCTGCATGCCAAGTACCAGGGCCCAGAGACTAGTTCTGGCTTGGCTCCCCCAGACTCTCCAATTGCTTCAACACACCCTGCCCAGAGCTCCCCCATGGGAATACTCTGTTTCCAGTTTCTCTCTTTTTGGGACACAGGATCGTTAAAGCAAACAGACCCAGGCCTTGCAAAAGGGGTTGCTAAACCAATTCCTCTACTTTAGAGCGCACAAGAGATACCCAGATCCACTTAAACACAATACAACACCTGCACACCATTCCCTGCCTCAGTGTCCTCATTGCCCTAGAGAGGTCTTTGGGATTTGGTCAGATCCCTCTAAGGTGTCCAGGAGCCATCTCCTGCAACTCCTGGCTTCTCCTCCATCTGGAGTCTGTCTCCCTGCTGCAGCCATAGCTCTTCAACCAAAGAGTCCCATCTACCATCCTTGTGCCTCTCTCCTGCCCCAGCTTTTTCTGACTTATCCAGTCTCTGTGTTTTTAAAGGGCTGGACCAACCCCTCCTCTCTCTCTTCCCTCTTCTGGGAAGAGAGAGAGGAGGGGTTGGTCCAGCCCCTCCAAGCCCACCCCTCAGCAGAGAAGCTGGAGAAAACTGGTTTTATCTAGAATGCAGTTACTCCTTTCTTCTGGCCGCCCTAGCCTCCTGCCTCTGAGCACAAGGAGCCTGTCCGAAGAGTACAGTAAAAGCCCAAAGACATAAGGATACAGATGGTTCAG
>NW_020697165.1:0-2722 GCF_002925995.2 Terrapene triunguis
AATGTATGCTTCTTTAATTGCTTTCATGTTCTCATGTATACTAATGGAATGTCCAGATGCCTTGAAGAGCTCAGAAAATATCACTCAACTGCCAGCGACAAGCATCTATACAGACCTTATTCCTAATGGTGAGTAAATTGCTACATTTATTTAGAGCCGCTCAAAATGTCAGACATTAAATAAAGAAATAAATCCAAATCCCTTCTGAAAAATATGTTTATATCAATATTGATGTTTTCCATGAGAAAACATTGATGTTGCTGGCAATTTTTCAATTTTCCATTCGATTTCATGTGGACTCTTCTGAATTGAAATTAAGGTTTTCACTATTTCAACTTTTCGTATAGATTCAGGGTGAAAATAAATATTGGAATATTGGAATTTCCCATGAGATGGAAATTCCATTTTCCAGCCAGCTCTGCATGTACTGCAATGGTCGTGCTGAGGAAAGTACTCACAAACATCAATAGAGGTTCCCCAAATTAGATCTTAAGAGAGGCAGAAGAATTTCAACCTCTTCTCCAAGGCTCCCTATTTAGAGAAAAACATTCTCTTTTATTTTAAATTGTGTACTCTGCATAGTGTGCACTACAGTGTTCTTTGGTTGTTGGATTTAATTTTCTCTATTTCATTGAATGTGTGTGAGTGTTTGAGTGTGTTCAATTTCCAGGAGAATGGTTCTGTAGTTATGGCAGAGTTTCAGGTATCAGGTATGCTGACTCGCTATGTAAACCCAGTCTCTTCACCCCTATCATTCCCCCAATCATTCCCAGTTTCCCCCTTTGTAGCTCACTATTATTTGATGCATTGCTTTGAGTGCCACATATTGAACATGCTAAACGTATGCAAAATACAATATTTGTTATTGCTCATTTTTATTTCAACTCTGTCATTTCACTGTCATGCCTTTTATTAGGAAGTTCCTTGTCAACAAATAACCTAGAAGTAAAACATCTGTGGAAATCGTCTTTTCGTACATTGTAGGATCTTCTTTCTTGTAAAATTCTTTATAGCAAGGTGATTAGACAAAGATCCTCCACTGGTGTAAAGCAGTATAACTCTTTTTATACCCATGGGGCTGTTAAGATTTACACCAGCAAAGGAACTGGCCCTAGCTCTTCTTTTGTATGTTGAGAGAAACCAATGCATTTCAAATGCGGTGATGATAAAGGCAGGAATGATTTAAATTGTTCTCTAATATTTAGGGAAGAATAACATTTAATATTACACAAAAGGCCAACATCCCCCATGGTTTTCAGCATTTATCGTGCTTCTCATTCTTCAAAGGGCTTCAATCATGTTGGGCTCAGCAGCACCAGTTTACTCATGTGAGTAGTCCTCACTTATGTGAATTGTAACTGCAGTTGGAATAAGAATTTGTATAAGAATTCCGGTGATTAAGATCCGAATGAGATCAGAATTTGCTCTCATTTGAGAAATCTTATTTGTTGAACATGGCTGTAGAAAGAAAGAAAGAAAGAAAGAAAGAAAGAAAGAAAGAAAGAAACATTGATCCCTTTTTGAATTTTCATGTAGACAGAAAAGAAATGTGTTTGAAGAGGAAGAACAGAACCTCTGATATTGGAAACTGGTATACCTCCATTGCTGGTATAAACTGATGTAGCTCCTTTAGTGTAAATTTATCAGATCCCCATCTGTTGTAAATCAGTTGTATTTCCACTGGTGTCAAAGTGGTCATTGTGATGGGTTGCCCCCCCCGTCCAGGGGTGCCACCTGATATACTGGGATAACACTCAGCCCACCTGTTCTACCAGTCTGGGCTTCCTTACAGTGTTCTGCTGAGCCAGGCCACCTCAAGCCTCCTCCAGCATACACGCAGGTAGGTCCCTACCCAGCTGTGGAACGAAACAGACACTGACATCAGAACTGCATGGGAAGGGTTCAGCGAGGGAATTGCCCAGCACTCAATTGCACCCCCTCCGAAGTGTAAACCCAAAATTGAGAGAAAACACAGAGAACTGTACAGCATAAGCTCATTGAAATTCACCCCCTCCCTCAATGCAGAGGAAGATATGCACAGCTTTTTGCCCCCCAGTTATGAATTCCACAAACTGGTTTTAGAGAAATCATAATCAAGTTTATTAACTACAAAAGATTTTAAGTGATTATGAGGGACAGCAAACAGATCAAAGCAGATTATTAAGGACTATTTACAAAAAGCTGGACATGCACAAGTCCATGAGTCCAGATCTAATGCATCTGAGGGTGCTGAGGGAATTGGCTGATGTGATTGCAGAGCAATTGGCCATTATCTTTGAAAATTCGTGGAGATCGGGGGGAGGTCCCGGATGATTGAAAAAAGCCAAATATAGTGCCCATCTTTAAAAAAAGGGAAGAAGGAGAATCCAGAGAATTACACACTGATCAGTCTCACCTCAGTCCCTGGAAAAATCATGGAGCAGCTGCTAAAGGAATCCATTTTGAAGCACTTGGAGGAGAGAAAGGTGATCAGGAACAGTCAACTACCTGATGGGGGTTCCAAAGAGGATGGAGCTTGGCTGTTCTCAGTGATGGCAGATGACAGAACAAGGAGCAATGGTCTGAAGTTGCAGTGGGGGAGGTCTAGGTTGGATATTAGGAAACACTATTTCACTAGGAGGGTAGTGAAACACTGGAATGGGTTACCTAGGGAGGTGGTGGAATCTCTATCCTTAGAGGTTTTTAAGGCTCGACTTGACAAAGCCCTGGCTGTGATGATTTA
>NW_020697166.1:0-8045 GCF_002925995.2 Terrapene triunguis
CTCTCTGCTGGGGGTGATTCAGACCCAGGCAGCGGGGGGCAGTTAGGCTCACTGTGTGAGCCCCCCGCTAGGCCCGGGGACAGTGCAGCAGGCGTTAATTGTGCGTTTCCCCAGGGCCCAGCAAGCACCAGAGCGCCGTCACCTGCCTCCAGTTCAGCTCCAAGTTCGTGGTGACCAGCTCGGACGACGGCACCGTCAAGCTCTGGGACCTCAAGACGGGCGAGTTTGTGCGGAACCTGGTGGCCCTGGAGAGCGGGGGCAGCGGGGGAGTGGTGTGGCGCATTCGCGCCTCCAACACAAAGCTGGTGTGTGCTGTGGGCAGCCGCAACGGCACCGAGGAGACCAAGTTGCTGGTGCTGGACTTCGACGTTGACCTGAAATGAGCCCCAGCCAAGCCGGGATGGGATGGAGGATCCCGCAGGCCGGGCACAACAGCTGGGCTCTGCAGGGCAGGCCCCGGAGCAGGCCTCAGCCCCTCTGCAGGGCTGTAAATACTGGATCCAGCCTGCCTCCGCCTTATTTATATGTGCGAGAGCTCCCGGGCGTGGGACTGGCAGGGAGGGCCCTGCGCACAGCCAGGGGCCTGGACAGAGAGGGGACACAGCATGTTTTGTACACACTAATATATCGATCTATTTCTGTACCTGGGGCTGTGTGTGGGGAGCTGCACAAACCGCGCTGCCAAACTGCCGCTCCTGGAGTATCTTCCACTGACGTGACCTCGCCCCCAGGGGGGCCCATGGGGGTCCGGCTGCAGCTGCAGCCTGTTCCTTCGGCGGTCCCAGAGCCGTGCTCTGTGATTCCTGCTGGTCACCCGAGCCCTCGTGGGGCTGCGCTGGAGTGTGGCTGCTGTTCCCCCAGGGGCCACGCTGGTCCCGCACACCAGCGCTCTCCTCTGCTTATCCCAGGCTGGGCAGCGTGCTGACAATGTGCACTCGGCGCTGGGCACACAGGGCGGGAGGCATCTTGCAGGGCAGCGCCAGGTGCATCAGAGCCCGCTGGCTGCTCAAGCGCACGGGCTGCTGAGGCAGGCCCAGGTAGATGGGGCAGCTGTACTGCGGCAGGGTGGCGTTGGGCCTGTGAGTGCGCCAGGCCTCCCGCACGGCCTGCACCCAGACGGGGGGCAGCAGGCAGGGCTGGGACGAGAGTGTCTCCTGGAGCAGGGCTGAGCGTGTGTCCCACAGGGCGTTGTGCAGCTCCAGGCCGGTCAGGTAGAGCCCGCTCTCGGGCGGGGAGCTGGGCGGGAGCAAGCCGGGCAGCACCTGGAAGAGCAGCGTTGGATCAGGGGGGCTGGTGCTGGCACTGGGCAGGGGCCAAGGGGGTCTGCCCTGCACGACTGAGGGGCGGCATTACCTGCTGGTCCAGGTGGTAGTGGTCCAGGTCCTGCTTCTCGGCCCGGGCTGCTTCCTGGAGCAGTGCCAGCAGGAGGCGCCGTGGGTACTGGAAGGCAGAGAGGTGATAGAGCAGCACAGGCTGGCCAGCCACCGCCCCCAGGTACCCGCACAGCAGCTGGCAGCGACACTGGAGTGTCTGCAGCCAGCCGCTTGGGTCCTGGGGGCCCGTGGGCACATAGGGCAGCCAAGGGCGGGGGAGGCGTCCCCGCTCCAGTGCCCGCAGGATGGTGGAGCAGCGTGGGGACTGGCAGGGCCGCCCCTTCAGCTGCTCCTGAGCACAGCACAGGTCCCGGCCCACTTGCTGCAGCAGGGCCAGGAAGCTGCCACACTCCTCCAGCAGGAAGCGAAGCAGGGGCCGGGGCTTTGGCCGTGTGCGCCCACCTGGGAGCCGCCCTCTGGCCCCCGCCTCCCAGCCTCGCTGCTGCAGCGTGTCCTGCAGCGCCTGCACCACCTCCAGCCCCTGCTGCACCAGCTGCCCCAAGGCCTCCTGCTGGGTGCTCGGCGGGCGGCTTGGCTGCCAGAGGTCCTGGGACCGCAGCAGGGCTGCGAGCAGGCTCCGGCTCTGGCTCTCCAACAGCTGCTGCTGTAGCCCCTCGTACAGCCCACAGGAGGCTGGGTCTGCTGGGGCCGGGAGCTGCTGCATGCGAGCCCGGGTGTCTGCGATCACGTCCTCCTCCGACAGAGCTGGGGGCAGAAAGCTACAGTCAGTCGCAGCCCCCTTCCTCCCCCCAGGGCCTGTGTCCCTGCTCCTCCAGCCCCAGCCCCATTCTCTGTCCTCCAGGGGCATGCAGCTCCATCGAGGGCTCCCTGCACCCCTGGGGGGCAGATGGCAGCAGGGGCACTTCCTTACCCAGGTTGGAGCCTCTGATGAGGGCAGTGAGGAGGGTCTTCACCCCCCGGGGGGGCAGCAGGTGTGGGGCACTGCCCAAGCACTGCTGGCTCAAGCTCTGCACAGCCCCTGCGTCCCCAGCATCCAGGATGTAACCGCCATAGAGAATCGACCCTGAAACAGCAAGGAACCGTCACCAGCCTGGGCCCAGCCGGGCTGCGCCTCCAGCCAGTGGCTGGGCGAGGCCAGGGGTGGGTCCAGCTGCTGCCCCAAGTGTGTCTGGGCGGCAGGATGGGCTCTGGCCACCTCCCTACCTGCTAGCTCCTGCATGGCCTCCTCAGGGTTGGACACCGCCTTCGCCAGCCGCTCCTGCAGCCGCAGGCCCGAGAACAGCTCCGCCTCGCTCCTAGGGGAACAGCAGCAGGTGCTGAGACCCTGGGGCAGCTGGGGAAATGGAGGTGCCAGGAGCCGGGGCGGGGTCGGCCTGGCCTCACTCACCAGGGGTAGAGCCGGGCCTGGGCCAGGCGGCCGTAGTGCTGGCGGTGCAGCAGCACGGCGTGCAGCACCAGCAGGGCCAGCCCTCGCTCCGGGGCGGCGTCCCACGCCGGCTGGCCCAGCACCTGGCTGTAGCAGCGCAGAAGGATGCTCTTCAGCTCCTGAGGTGTCTCACAGAACAGCGTCACTGCATGGCGGTGCACAGGGCCTGCCGGGTACAGATGGGCGTCACCCCCGCCACTGCTCCCCCAGCCTGGGTCACGGGCACTCAGGCCCCCCATATGATGCCCCTTAGGGGCTAGCGGCTGTGCCCTCCTGCAGCCCAGCGCACGCAGGGTCCCCACACGTGCAGCCCGTGAGGCAGGCTCGGGCCCAGATCAGGGGTGGCTTGGGTTTAGCCTCACCCCACCTGGGCGTGCTCCCCTGTGGGGAAGGGGCACCATGTGCCGGGGGAGGCAGGCCCAGGTCGCAGACGCCGTACGGTACCAACGCACCTGGCACAGGCCCCGTGGCACCAGCTGCAGCAATGAGCCAGAGGCGGAACTTGGGGTGGATCTCGTCCCCTTTCATGTCTGCCAGCTGCGGCTCCGGGGCCTTCCCCGCCCCTGCAGTAAGAGACCAAGGCACAGAAATCCTCACGCCGCAGCTGGGGGGTGGGTAGGGCAGGGGGGAGAGTCTGCTCCCAGGAGGGGGATGGGGCAGCCCTGGGAGGTGGCTGGAGGGAGATGTGGGGGTGTGAGGGGCAGGGATGGGGGGGTGCAGGCCTGGGAGGCGGCTGTGGGGAGTGGGTGGGAGGGGTGCAGGCCTGGCAGGGGGCAGGGGGCAGCCGTGCAGGGCAGGCAGACAGGCGCCTCCCAGGAGCAGCTGGCGTAGGGGGGAGGCCGTGGTGGGACAGCATTTGGGGTTTTGGGGGGTGAGGGTCCCTCACCTTCGGGGGGGCTCTGGAGCTTGCTGAGCTGCGCAAGCACCTCTGGGTGCCAGCGCTCCTGGAGGTGGCAGTTGTTGAGCACCAGCCAGCGGCCCTGCTTGGGGCAGGTGCCGAGGGCTTCGCCCACCTGGCACATGCAGCCCGAGGAGCCCAAGGAGACGACGACGACGCCCCGCTGCAGAAGAAGCAGGTTTCACCGGCCTGGCCTCAGGGCCCTGCCCCCGGCCAGGCCCTGGGGGGTGTCAGGCCTGCTTGGGTCAGTCGCCCAGCAACTGGCCCCCACTGTGCCCCAGTGCCCAGCCCCCTTAGCTGTTCTCTGCCTCCCGGCCCCCCACCTTGCTGCCCCCCCCAGGCCACGCCCACACACGCACCAACCTCCCTCCATGGGGCCTGCGCACCAGGGTGCCCCCCAGGCCAGCCCACTGCCCTGCCCCCCCCCCCCAACCACCCCCCCATGGGGCCCTGCCCCCCGGGTGCCGCCCCAGCGGAGGCTGGCATTACGCAGTGCCGTTGCTTGGCCATCTGCCGGATCCAGTGCAGCGGGTGTGTGGCCGCGCCGGGCGAGCCCCAGGGCGGGGTGAGGAAGAGCAGGGGCAGGCGGGTTTGGCTGCAGGTGTAGACGGTGGCCGCGCTGTAGCTGGCGTCCTCGGCGATGGGGCGGCCGAGCAGGCAGGTGGAGAGGTCATGGAACGTGCTGCACAGCTTCTCGGGGCAGAAGATGCGCCACAGCACGGCCCGCTGGAAGAGACTGAGGTGGGCATGGCTGGGGCTCAGGGCAGGGCCCACCACCGTGGCGGGCAGGCGAAAGTACTCCTGCCACTGGGCAGCCTGCGCGGCCAGGGAGGCCCGCAGGCCCTGGAAGCCAGGCAGGCACTCCAGCAGCCCGCATTCGCGCCAAGCTGCGGCGCGCACCCAGCCCGGCCTTGCCGCCCTGGCTGGCTGCAGCAGCTGCTCGGCTGCAGGCGCCTGCAGTCCCTGGCAGAAGGCCAGCCAGTCCAGCGAGCTGACCTGGCCAGCCAGGCGGAGGGGCGCCAGGGCCCCCAGGAAGCTGAGGAGCAGGTTGTGCGGCTCCTGCAGGCGGGGCTGAGCGTGGGCCAGCAGCTGGCGGGATAGGCCCTTGCTGAGCTCCGCCAGCCGGGCCGCCAGCGCCTCCTGCTTGCAGGCGTCGGCGCGCTTGGTGGCGAGCAGGGCCCGGCGGGCGACGGCCAGGCAGCTCGCCGTGGAGCACTGGTACCGGGGGTGCAGCCGGCACACCTGCTGCAGGGCCTGGTGCAGCGCCGCCCCCAGGCACGCCACCTGCCGGTACTGGGCCTGCATGGCCAGGTGGTGCTGGCGCAGGGAGAGCAGGTGCTGGTGGCTGGCATGCAGGGCCTCAAGCTGGGTTTGCAGCAGCCGCACAAGGGGCAGGAAGTCCTCCTCCGCCTCTAGCAGGGGGCGCGACGGCTGCGAGATCAGCTCCAGCAACTCCTCCTGCACAGAGAGCGGGGGGTCACAGCGAGTTGGGGGGTTCAGGTGTCATGGAGGGGCCGGCGGGGGGCTCAGGTGTCACGGGGGGGTGTAGTGGGGGGGCTCAGGTGTCACGGGGGGCATAGTGGGCGGGCTCAGGGGTCACAGGGGGCAGGCCGAACATCAGCCAGGGAGCGATGCCTCTGTGGCTAAGGACAAGCTGAGGCTCCTGGCTCCTCCCACAGGGGCGGGGGCAGGTGGGGCTGGGGCTGTCCCGCGGTGCCCCAGCACACTCCAGGAAGGCTGGCGGACGGGAGGGTGAGGCGTGAGCCGGCCCCAGGAGGGAGCCCTTCTCCGTGCCAGGGCAGTGCGCCGTCTCACCTCTGTGTCCTCCAGCTTGTCCTCCAGCTGCAGGATGCTGAGCTGCAGCATGCGCCAATGGGTCTGGGCCTCCCGCCTCTCGGCGTGCAGCACCTCCTCCAGCAGCCGATCCTCCAGCGCTGACTGGCTGAGGCTCAAGTCAATCATGGTCAGGCCCTTCAGGAGGGCGTGGTCCATCTCTGCACAGAAACAAGCCCAGGGCAGGCAGTGAGGGCACAGGGGGCTTGGGGCTGTGGGGCAGAGGCTCAAGGAGCAGCCCCACACCTCTGATGGCCCTGGGGGCTGCCGTGGGCTGAGCCGGCGTGTCTGGGCCACGCTGATGTTACAGCTGGGGAAGGCTGGGCCGTGGGGGAAGAGGAGGAGCAGGGGCAGGGCCCTGTGGTGACGGGGGGCCTAAGGCCCACCTCAGCTCCCCACTGCGAAGAGGCTGGCACTGCTAGCAGGAGCATCAGCTCCCCCACCATGCAGCACAGCCACTGCCACTCCATGCCTGCCCGAGGCTACTATGTCCATGTTAAGAAGTGGGGGGGGGGCTGGCCCCCCCTGTTCTGGCACTCCGGGCCTCTCTGGTGTGGGGGGCCCAACTGCTCTTTGTATCCAGGACCCCATAAATCTTAATCCGCCTCGGCTGAGGAGCAGCATGAGGTAGCCAGGCCTCGGAGAGACGCCAGCCGTGCACACCCAAACGTTTGTCCCATATCGACATCCAGGGGACAGTGCACGGGCCTTTGTGCTGCCAGCCCAGGGTCTAAAGGGCTGGCGCCGCTCCGACCCCATCCAAGCCTTCCCACCAGAAGCCAATATTACAGTGAGCCTGTCACGGAGTGTGGGGGGACACAAGGCCCTGCACCCCCGGCTTCCTGCGATGCACCATGACTCTCAGCCAGCCAGTAAAGCAGAAGGTTTATTTAGACGACAGGAACAGAGTCCAAGACAGGTCTTGCAGGCACAGACAACAGGATCCCCCCCAGTTAGGTCCATCTTGGGGTCCCAGGGCCCCACAGCCCCCTTGGGAGGTCAGAGCCCTGTCTGTCCCCCAGCCTTTTCACCAGCCAGCCCCTGAAACTCTCTCTTCAGTGACCCCTCCCACAGCCTTTGTTCAGTTTCCCGGGCAAAGGTGTCACCTGGCCTCTCACCCCTTCCTGGGTTCTCATGTTACATGCTCGGGTATTTTCCCTTGGTCAGTCTCCCATCCCCCAACGCAGACCATCCTAGCCCCACTCCCCTGTCAGCATTCAAAGACCACAGTAAGAACAGTCCCAGTTCGTCACAGAGCCTGATGCGGGGGGAAGGAGGTGGGGCGTGGTGAGTGCCTCCCAAGCAGTGTCAGCTGGAGGCGGGTATGGGAGCCCACCTAAACAAGGACTGTAGGCCTGCTCTCCCAGACCCAGCCCTGCCCTGGAGGCCAGGGAGAGACACAGCCAGGGTGACCGTATGACCCGAAGCCCGCGTAGCAGCCCTGCGAATGTCACTGATGGAACGGGACCCAGGAAAGCCACCGCTGCTGCTGCTGCTTGTGCCCATGGAGAATGTGGGACGATGCTCAGAGAGAGGAGTATTAGCAACGGGGCGAATGCCTGACGAAATCCCAGGGAAGTCACAGCTTTTCCTTTCATTCTTTCAGCCAAGGCACTAGCTGTGGCGATAACTGAAACGCCGTAGTCCTGTCCACATAAAACGCTAGCGCCCTGCCCATCGAGGAGCCGTGTGAGGGGGAGGTTTGGGAAGAAAGGTGGCAGACAGATCCTTGTAGGAAACTCTAGCGGGAGGGTCGGCCAGCCAGGCCTGGGGCACTGCTGCCCGCCTCACAGAAGTGATAGCTATTAAAACGCTAGCTGCACTGAGAGATGACCCAACAAGCAGGGGGCAAAAGGAGGTCCTGGCGCTGGATCTTCAATAGGAGGGGAAAGTCTGTCCAGACCTTTCAGAAACCTGGATGTCCCCACAGACCTGCCCTCTGTAGGGAGCTGAAATGCTGAGATAGCAGCCAGGTGAACTCTAGTGAACTCATGGAAGGAAAGGCCTCGCTCTTTTAAGTGACCCGATAATACAGATAAACTGCATAGGAGCCTGTGACGATGTGGTTCTGGCGGAACCCAACTGAGAGTGCCAACTCAGGACAAATTGCTCAAACAGGGCAGTTACAGCCCTAGGCTGGGGTTTTTCCACCTCTAAGGCAAACCAAACCAGCCAGACTAAGAGGACTTCGGTCTCACCCCACTGGCTAACCGCAAGTCTCACAAGCAATCTCCTAGACACTCCAGTTTCCCAGTATCACCACCAGTGCCACTCGTTATGGGGACAAATGGTTATGAAAACCAATATCCCTATATACACAAAAAAAGGTTCTCTCGATCCCAAAGGACCAAGCCCCAGACCCAGGTCAATATACAACTCAGATCTTTCCCACAAATCACGCTGTTGCCAATCCTTTAGAATCTAAAATCTAAAGGTTTATTCATAAAGGGAAAAAGATAGAGATGAGAGTTAGAATTGGTTAAATGGAATCAATTACATACAGTAATGGCAAAGTTCTTGGTTCAGGCTTGCAGCAGCGATAGAATAAACTGCA
>NW_020697167.1:0-20668 GCF_002925995.2 Terrapene triunguis
TAGTGAATGCTAATGGGAAGGGGGTAGGTTTAGCAGATAAAATAAAAAAAGAACAAGTTAAAAATCACTTAGAAAAGTTAGATGCCTGCAAGTCACCAGGGCCTGATGAAATGCATCCTAGAATACTCAAGGAGCTAATAGAGGAGGTATCTGAGCCTCTAGCTATTATCTTTGGAAAATCATGGGAGACGGGAGAGATTCCAGAAGACTGGAAAAGGGCGAATATAGTGCCCATCTATAAAAAGGGAAATAAAAACAACCCAGGAAACTACAGACCAGTTAGTTTAACTTCTGTGCCAGGGAAGATAATGGAGCAAGTAATTAAGGAAATCATCTGCAAACACTTGGAAGGTGGTAAGGTGATAGGGAACAGCCAGCATGGATTTGTAAAGAACAAATCATGTCAAACCAATCTGATAGCTTTCTTCGATAGGATAACGAGTCTTGTGGATAAGGGAGAAGCTGTGGATGTGGTATACCTAGACTTTAGTAAGGCATTTGATACGGTCTCGCATGATATTCTTATCGATAAACTAGGCAAATACAATTTAGATGGGGCTACTATAAGGTGGGTGCATAACTGGCTGGATAACCGTACTCAGAGAGTTGTTATTAATGGTTCCCAATCCTGCTGGAAAGGCATAACGAGTGGGGTTCCGCAGGGGTCTGTTTTGGGACCGGCTCTGTTCAATATCTTCATTAACGACTTAGATATTGGTAGAGAAAGTACGCTTATTAAGTTTGCGGATGATACCAAACTGGGAGGGATTGCAACTGCTTTGGAGGACAGGGTCATAATTCAAAATGATCTGGACAAATTGGAGAAATGGTCTGAGTTAAACAGGATGAAGTTTAACAAAGACAAATGCAAAGTGCTCCACTTAGGAAGAAAAAATCAGTTTCACACATACAAAATGGGAAGAGACTGTCTAGGAAGGAGTACGGCAGAAAGGGATCTAGGGGTTATAGTGGACCACAAGCTAAATATGAGTCAACAGTGTGATGCTGTTGCAAAAAAACCAAACGTGATTCTGGGATGTATTAACAGGTGTGTTGTGAGCAAGACACAAGAAGTCATTCTTCCGCTCTACTCTGCTCTGGTTAGGCCTCAGCTGGAGTATTGTGTCCAGTTCTGGGCACCGCATTTCAAAAAAGATGTGGAGAAATTGGAACGGGTCCAGAGAAGAGCAACAAGAATGATTAAAGGTCTTGAGAACATGACCTATGAAGCAAGGCTGAAAGAATTGGGTTTGTTTAGTTTGGAAAAGAGAAGACTGAGAGGGGACATGATAGCAGTTTTCAGGTATCTAAAAGGGTGTCATAAGGAGGAGGGAGAAAACTTGTTCACCTTAGCCTCTGAGGATAGAACAAGAAGCAATGGGCTTAAATTGCAGCAAGGGAGGTCTAGGTTGGACATTAGGAAAAAGTTCCTAACTGTCAGGGTGGTTAAACACTGGAATAAATTGCCTAGGGAGGTTGTGGAATCTCCATCTCTGGAGATATTTAAGAGTAGGTTAGATAAATGTCTATCAGGGATGGTCTAGACAGTATTTGGTCCTGCCATGCGGGCAGGGGACTGGACTCGATGACCTCTCGAGGTCCCTTCCAGTCCTAGAATCTATGAATCTATGAATCATTAATATTACCCTCGCTGTTAAAAATGTGTGCCATATTTTGAGGCTGAATTTATTCAGTTTCAGCTTCCACCCACTGGATCTTGTGCTACCTTTGTCTTCTACAGTGAAGACCCCTCTATTATCAAATTTCTATTTCCCTTGTAGGAACTTTTAAAATAGGCTTGCACTCATAACTCATTTATGATACTCTCTTCATAATATATTGTTTGCCAAGTGTCATGATGTGAAATATAAAAGGATGAAAATTATGATTGAAACCTTCCGAAATGGCATTTTAACGTGTATTCTGCAGGGGACTGGAGCCACTGGACTAGCTAAAAAGAAGATCCAAATGTCCACTGACATCCGTAATGGATCTGCCACACATTTTTCTCACTTGTTGTTTTTGTTTGTTTGTTATGAAAACATTAAGTTAGGCTGCAGTTTGAAATGCACTGCTTCCTCGTTCATTCCCACCCGTAGACTAAAATCAGGATTTGCCATTTTAAAAACAAGATTTGCGGGGGTCATTAAAGATCAGGGCATTAATTAAATTAACACACATTCTCAAAGTTGAGCTCCACGACCTTAGCACAGAATGAAAAGCAGCTCAACACAGCAGTAGATACAGCTGTCTTCCAAATCTAATCAAAAGGGATCGAATCAAATTTGCAAAAACTTCAGGGGCTGCGTGTGTCCGGGGGAGAGGGAAATGGCATAAAATTGCTGCTTCAGTGATATTCAGTTGCATTTATCAGAATCCTACATAAAGGTAAAATCCATCTCTGCAGGAGTAAGGAAACCTTCTTTAATTACTAATTGTCTGTTCTTGTTTACAACTTAATCAGCAGTTCCCGCACAACAAGGAAGGGGTGGGGGAGGAATTAAAGCAGCAATTCTGAATGATTTAAAAGACGATTTACAGGAAAGAAAACAAAACCTGCCCAGATCATTGTTAATCGAAAAATATTAGCATGCCAAAAAACTAAAATCTGCCATGTCATGCCCTGTTTTACTAGGAGCCACATCTGGCTCACCTTTGGCCAGGTTCATCCCTGTGCTGGGGCATGGCTCAGTGTAGGAATGAAGGGTAGGCAGCCTGTGTCCCCTCTATTCACATGCAGTGAGGGCTCAGAACAAGGCCCCTCAGTGTTGTCTACACAGCGATCAGGAGGCGTGACTGCAGCGCATATAGACATACCGGAAATACCTTGGATCCAACTAGCTTGCTACAAACAGCAGTGTCGCTGCCACTGCTGGCACGCTACAATCCCGCCCGGGATCTCAGGGACATGCCTAGGCAGCCAGCCCACGTTGCTGCCTGTGCCACCATGGCTACGGTGCTGTTTTTCGTGAGCTTCCCCAATCAAAGCTAACTCATCCCTGGCTATACGTGCTGTCCCAACTGCAGTGCAGACATAGCCTTTGTACCTTAACAAGAGATTAGAATCATCAGGACGCAGATCTGCCCTAGCCACACCTCCTCCCACCCTCTCCTTCCTCTGCCCCACCCCTGGCCTGCTCCAAAAAAACCCCTGCCCCCATTCCCTCCCTGTGCTCGGGGGGTTCCTGGGGGTGGAGACGGATGTGGTGTGGATCTGTGCCTGCCCTGTGGCCTCTTTGATCCAGCCTAGCTAGTATAAACAGGCTACAGGGCAATGATGATTTGGGCTTTTTGTTCACATCACACTGAAGTGATTGGCCCAATCCTGCAGCCCTTACTCACCGGAGAAGTCCCTTTGGAGTCCATAGAACAATTTGCATGACATAGGCCTGGTCTACACTGGGGGGCGGGAATTGATCTAAGTTACGCAACTTCCGCTACGTGAATAATGTAGCTGAAGTCGACGTACTTAGACCTACTTACCACAGTAGATGAAGCAGGTAATGTAGACAAGCCCTAAGGCTAAACTCATGCGACTAAGGGCTTCAGGATCAAGGCCAAATGAGACACCTCATGTGAATAAAGTGAGCACAATTTGGCTCTAGACTTTTTCCCAGCGCAACCACTGCATTGTGTGGTTGATATAAGATGGGGTGGGATAGTGGACTCCATAAAATGAAGCATTCATAACTCCAGTGGAACTGGTGTGCGGAAGCAGAATGCCGCAGCATCACTACGGAACAGTCCCTCCATACGTAGCTTTTCAAATTAGCAAAATGCAGAGAAACAGTCTGGGTCCCATGTGTGATTTAATGATCTGCTGAACTTGGAATGCCACATCTCTGCAAGCGTGTCAGTGTGTGGACAGAAAAACAGAATCTGTGTAGCACAGTTTATGTCCTTCCAGGTGAGTGATGTACTAAGTAGGAAGTGACATTACGGCAGTTCATTACCACTCACTGAACAATGGGTGCTTTTCAAAGCTTAGTATAAGATATAGTAAAACCTCATTATACCATTGCCTGGGGAGATTTATAGGGGTTATATCCATCTAACATTTTAGCCAAATTTCAAAGGGGGAATGGTGGGAGGGAAAGCTCTGAAAAAAGCTTTCTTGCATTGCTGCAGCCTAAGTTTTCAAGAAATGAGGTGTTGTGTCAAATACTGACTCCCACCCTTGCTCTGCCAATGACGCCAGCCTTCACCACCCTTTTGTTACATTTTTAAGGACGCTCCTTCGTGCTTTCTCCCATGCTGCCCCTCATGCCTGGGAGAAGCTCATCATACACATCTGCAAGCCACCTCATTGTCTCCCTTAAAACACTTCTCTGCCACGATGCTTACAAAATACATTGTTAGGCAGATGCACTGTTGTGACCGCTGCTTTAGTATGCTGACAGCATTGTCTCATTGTTACCTTGTACTCTCCCCTCTCTGTCTGTTGTCTCTTGTGTTAGGCTTAGATTGTCAGCTCTTTAGGTCAGGGATGGTATTTTTGTTCTGCGTTTGTGCACAAAGGGGCCCTCAGCCATGAATGGGGCCCCTACATGCTACTGCAATACCAATAATAAATAACAACCTGCATGCTTTAGCGACAGAGGTGGCTTAGGTGCTAAGTGACATATAAAGAGCAAATGTTCATTATTACATTTTAATATAAGCTGTACGTTTAATATAAGTTTGCAGATGATACTAAACTGCTCAAGATAGTTAAGACCAAGGCAGATTGGGAAGAACTTCAAAAAGATCTCACAAAACTAAGTGATTGGGCAACAAAATGGCAAATGAAATTTAATGTGGATAAATGTAAAGTAATGCAGATTGGAAAAAATAACGCCAACTATACATACAATATGATGGGGGCTAATTTAGCTACAACTAATCAGGAAAGAGATCTTGGAGTCATCGTGGATAGTTCTCTGAAGACGTCCACGCAGTGTGCAGCGGCAGTCAAAAAAGCAAACAGGATGTTAGGAATCATTCAAAAAGGGATAGAGAATAAGACGGAGAATATCTTATTGCCCTTATATAAATCGATGGTATGCCCACATCTCGAATACTGCGTACAGATATGGTCTCCTCATCTCAAAAAAGATATACTGGCATTGGAAAAGATTCAGAGAAGGGCAACTAAAACGATTAGGGGTTTGGAACGGGTCCCATATGAGGAGAGATTAAAGAGGCTAGGACTTTTCAGCTTGGAAAAGAGGAGACTAAGGGGGGATATGATAGCAGTATATAAAATCATGAGTGGTGTGGAGAAAGTGAATAAGGAAAAGTTATTTATTTGTTCCCATAATATAAGAACAAGGGGCCACCAAATGAAATTGATGGGCAGCAGGTTTAAAACAAATAAAAGGAAGTCCTTCTTCACACTGCACACAGTCAGCATGGGGAACTCCTTGCCTGAGGAGGTTGTGACGGCTAGGACTATAACAGGGTTTAAAAGAGAACTAGATACATTCATGGAGGTTAAGTCCATTAATGGCTATTAGCCAGGATGGGTAAGGAATGGTGTCCCTTGTTAGGGGGTTTATTCCTTCACCCTCTCACTTTCCTGGTCCTTCTCGCATGAACAGAGAGCAACAATACCCAAAGTCCAAAGGTGCAAATAATTTAATGTTTATTGGGGTTAACTTTCAGCAAGCATGATTCCAGTTTCCTTCCTCAGTGTCCCCCTTCCCAGCTCTGACACCACAGAGCCTTGCCTGTCTCCCTGTTTCCATTCCCTGTTCCCATTTCCCCCGCCTTAGCAAAACATGATTCCAGTTCCCCCACCCCCAGTTCCTGCTCCCATTCCCGCCCCTTAGCAAAGCATTCCTTTCTCTGAAGGTGATAAAAATATCAGGACAGGATAGTATTCCTAACAGCCCAATAGCACCTTATTTCCATGTAACTAGTTTGGAATGTAAGAATGTGACCGTTCACTTCTCAGCTTATGGCTGCCTCTGCTGCTTAGCCAAAGGCCTTAGCCTAAGAACAGAGCCTCAGACTATCACAGTACGAAAAGGCCCTTTCACCGGCAGACAGTGATTTTGATTCTTTCTTTTATACCTCGCTAAGTAATAAAAATACATGTAAATTCCTAAAGTATAGGCCTTTACAGACAGGCCTAAATATCTATATCCTAACATCCCTAGCCTCTGTTTGTCAGAGGGTGGAGATGGATGGCAGGAGAGAGATCACTTGATCATTACCTGTTAGGTTCACTCCCTCTGGGGCACCTGGCATTGGCCACTGTCGGTAGACAGGATACTGGGTTAGATGGACCTTTGGTCTGACCCAGTATGGCCATTCTTATGTGTAAGTACGGTTTACAGAGTTATTGTCATGTAAATGACTTTCAGGAATTCTGGTGTATGTACAAGATGCTTCATGAAGGTCTCTAAAGTAATGGAAAAATTGAATGGCATGTATATTATTGGCGAGAGAATATATAATATTGTAATTGGAGTATGGCTCATCAGCTCTGTCAGAACTGTGCTCTGGACAGCTGGGGGGATGGCTATATGCCACCTTTGCACTTCCTAATCCTCAGAAGTAAAATCGGCTCTCATTGTCACTCTGAGCAGCCTCAAGGCTGTGCTAGATTACACTGAAAGGGGCAGTAACACCAGCTAGATATTGCCAGAGTACAGCAGGTTCTGGCCATGTTTTCTCCAACCCATTGTATGCTCTGGCATATTTTCTATGCCAATGAATCCAGAAGGGGATAGTGGACAGCTGGCTCTGGCAGGTGCCTGTTGAGGGAAATTTTACTGAAAAGCGTCAAAGGTTCATAGCATGAGCCAGAATCTCCCCTTGTGTCATAATGCACAAGCAGGCAGAGTTAAGGTCCCATGTACAGCCGTAACTTTGCATGGTTAAATGCTGACATGTCAGGATGCCAATATTCTCCATGTCATTTTTTGTTTTTGTTTTTTAACACAGACTAAGGGTTTGATTTTAAATAGAGAAGTAATAGCTACAAATAACACTTTTGTTCAATTGTGCGAATGTTTGCCAGCCTCAGCAAAAACTGCAGCATGTGGTTGCAAATTGAAGCATATCGCTGCAACCTGGGAAACATTTTGACTGAGTTTACTATTCTGGAAAATAGTTACTGCAAAAAGCACATACCACAATAATAGTGTGATGAGTTTTGTTCCTTAGAACTGAAGTTTTCTAGCTGTCATGAGGCTAGCCTGAGGGGCAGCTCCTCGGATGGTATAAAATGAGCATAGGTCCACTGACTTGAAGAGAAATTGACTTTTAAAACCAGTGCACCTGGCAGGAAACCAGGCTTGATGCTGGAAACCCTTACTCGCAGAATTAGACCCACTGACTTCAGGTGACTGTTCATGCAAGTAAAGACTATTCCCCTGAAGAAGGATAGTCAGGATCATGCCCTCACAAAGCAATCTCTCTTAATTATGTTAGACTTTTATGTATTATTTGTGCAAAATTCTTTGCCTCTATAACTATTTTGTATCAATGGTTCGAGTCACTTGAAGCCGCTTTAGCATATGTTTATACTAATTGTAAAAGGAAGCTCTGTAAAGGGGGTTGAGCTTTCTCTGTGTCACTTCCATGCTGAGCGCTTTTGATTGGTTTTTGGAGCTGTATTAGAGACAGATAGCAAGAAAAAATGCTCAGAGGAGGGTAGTCTTATGACTAAAGCACTGGCCTGGGGCTCAGGAGCTGGTTCAGTCCCAGGTTGACCTTGGGGAAGTCACTTAATCCCTCTGAGTCTCAATACCTCATCCTGGAGGGCTATTCCTTGGACCGTTCTTTGGGCTATTCCTTTTGTTGGGATTTCCATACCCCTTTCTCGGGCTCTGGTAGGGGAATCTAGGTCCACCCTGTACTCTGAGTTCCAGCCCCAGGACCCTATATTAAGCACCTAGGTCTGCTTGTTCAAACATGATGTTTCCCTGGGCCACTAGGCTACCTCTACATCCCCTTGTATTGCTTCCCCACAGCCTGTGCTTACACAGCAACCCTTTGGTTCTCAGGCCTCTGGCTTCATCTTTGTCTGCTGAATTAACAACTCTTCTGCCACTCTGAGGCTCCACTGAAGAGCTTTTACTGACCCTAACTCAGGGCTTCCTCCACAGGAGACTAACCTACTCTAGCAGAGCTCTTCCTTGTTGCTTCTTGTCTTAGCAGGTTTTCCCTCTCTGCCTCCCTTCCCCAGGGACTCTGGTAGCCTCACCTAGGGATCTTTCTGCTCCTTGTAGGCCCAGGCTCATGACTTCCTTGCCTACACTGCTCTATGTGGGTCCTCTTACCTGACTTCCTGCCTGTGTAAACACTATCCCAGGACTCCCATCCACAGGATCCTGATCCTACACCCTTAAGTTCTCCTACGTGCAGGAGAGTCCTGCCTTCTCCTCTGTGTATAGTCTCTTCCTTACCCTTCACTGATGGGGTCACTAATTATCCTTAAGATGCCATATTACCATCAGCTGGAGCCCACAGGCCAGGCTGAGCTTGTGACTCCTTGGCAAATTGTTCCCTGGGTTAATTACCCTCCCTGTTAAAATTTTACTCTTTGTTTCCAGTTTGTATTTGTCTAGCTTCAAAATCCAGCCATTGCCCACTACACTGAAGAGTCCGTTATCAAATATTTGTTCCTCATGTAGGTACTTAGACTGAGATCTCTTTAACCTTCTCTTCGTTAGCCTGAATAGACTGAGTTCCTCTAGCCTATCACGATAAGGTGTGTTTTCTAATCCTTTAATTATTCTTGTAACTCTCCTCTGAACCCTCTCCAGTTTATTAACACCCTTCTTGATGACCAGAACTGGACACAGTATTCCAGTACTGGTCTCACCAGTGCCAAATACTGAGGTAATATAACCTCCCTCCTCCTACTTGATATTCCACTGTTTATACATCCAAGAATTGCATTGGCCCTTTGTGGATACAGTATTGCAATAATACAAATAAAGTGAGCCTTAGACTTTGAGTTTTACAGGTTCATAAAACGAGGTCAAAATTAATTAATGGAGAATGTGATGAGACATAAAATTCTAATTATGTTCCGCTAGCACATTTCATTCCAAAGGATCCCCAAATGTTCACTTTACTAACCACTATAATGCAGCCAGGGCTTGGATGGAACACAGCAACCTTGTAACAATGCAAAAAAACCACTACACAGTTTAGGATTATTAACCAAAAATTGTAGATGTCTGAAATAAGGCATCTAAATCCATATTTACCCACCTAAATAAGTGGCTTGCATTTTCAAAGTTGCTAACCACCTACAGCTGCTATGGACTTCAATGGGTTTTATGCGTGCTTGGGATTGTGAAAGTCAGGTCCTTTTTATTTAATTCTCTGAAATGGCTTTAGGAGCCTAACTGGGAGAAAGAATAGACTGGAAGTTTCAAAAGGGCCTAAAGAGGTGAAGCCACCAACTTTCACTCCCAGCATTAATTTATGTGAATGTGAAATGAAAATCTGTAACGTAAATCCAGACAAAGTGCATTAAAAGCTACTGACTGGCCACGGAGGCTTCTTAGCTTCCTGATTGGCTGTGGAAAGATGAAGCAGTTTATTCTCTAAACTGAAGAAATAATAAACAGATACTGAAACAGGAGTTGAATTTTATGCAGCTGATTCATCCTGCTGGTGCTGAACCAAACTTAGGCCAGGTCTACACTACCGCGGTAGTTCGACGGCTGGCAATCGAACTTCCGGGTTCGATTTATCGCGTCTGGTCTGGACGCGATAATTCGAACCAGGAAGTGCTCGCCGTCGACTGCGGTACTCCACCTCACATTCACGTAGCTGAAGTTGCGTACCTTAGATCGAATTGGGGTGTTAGTGTAGACCAGGCCTAAGATAGTTTGAGAAGATCTGACAAGTCACTTTACATTGCTGTATGATAGATTGATTAAATAAGGGTATAAAATCATCACAGAATGTGTAGAGGCTTTACAAATAGACCAGAAAACTCCAAAGTGAACATCCCTACAAAGAAATGAAGTTGCTGACAGAGAGCTTAAAAATGAATGCAGATCATGTCATAACAGCCAAGGAGGTTACACAACATTGAACAGAACAGCACTGGAGAAACTTTTCAAAGACCATACGGCTGTGTGTGCTCCAGGTAAGAGATTCAGATGATATGTTAGTGCTTGCTGAAACTGTTGAAATTCTGCAAACAGAACTAGGATGTCCCTAGCCATTGTGTGCATAAAGAATACAATGGAACTACCTGTATGTATGGTTCTTGATTTGTAACTTCAGAATTATTTTTGATTGAACTGCCATTGAATTTCCCAAAACACTTAATTGGCATATACAGTTTGATTGTCAAATTGATAGAGACTCATAGATTCTAGGAGTGGAAGGGAACTCGAGAGGTCATCGAGTCCAGTCCCCTGCCCTCATGGCAGGACCAAATACTGTCTAGACCATCCCTGATAGACATTTATCTAACCTACTCTTAAATATCTCCAGAGATGGAGATTCCACAACCTCCCTAGGCAATTTATTCCAGGCCTATATTAAGGATTTCTAATTTCTTACTGGTACCAAAATCACCTCCCTAGAGTTGGATAATATATGTTCTCTACTGTATTTATTATTTCTTGATACGTTTTTTTTATTTTATGTTAAAATCATTCACTCAAACTTTGTAAACAGTGTCCTATAACCGTTTCTTCCTGTAATCTTATTTATTTTTTAATAATACCATACACATTTACAAGAGTCTTGTCTGTCAGTTGAGCTAACCAACCCAAAAATTAATTAATTTGTGAGAAACCCAGTAGGTGTAATTTATTAATTACTTAACTAATATGGATTCAATACAATATCTTCCCTAATGTTCACATTTACAATCTAAGGACCAGATTTAGCTACCTTTAATCACACTGAATAGTACCCTGCTCTGCAAATAATTCCATTGATTTTAATGGAGCTACTACAGGAGTAAAGTTGATACTCAATGTGAGTAAGAGTAGGTAGAATCTAACTTTTAGTGAACATAAGAACATCAGATTGGCCATACTGGATCCGACCTACAGTCCATCTAGTCCAGCATCCTGTCTTCTGAAAATGGCTTGTGCCAGATGCTTCAGAGGGAATTAACAGAATAGGGAAATTATTGAGTGATCCATTCCCTGTTGTCCAGTCCCAACATCTGGCACTCAGAGCTTTAAGGACACCCAGAACATAGAGTTACATGCCTGACCATCTTGGCTAACAGCCATACATGGACCTGTCCTCCATGAACTTATCTAATTCTTTTTTGAACCCAGTTATATTTTTGGCCTTCACAACATCCCTGGCAATGAGTTCCACAGGTTGACTGTGTTGTGTGAAGAAATACTTCCTTACGTTTGTTTAAATCAGCTGCATTTTAATTTCATTGGTGACCACAGGTTCTTATCTTATGTGAAGGGGCAAATAACACTTCCCTATTCACTTTCTCAACAGCATTCATAATTTTAAAGACCTCTACCATATGCCCCTTATTCATCTATTTTCTAAGCCGAACTGTCCCAATCTTTTTAACCTCTCCTCGCATAAAAGCTGTTCCCTCCACCAACCTTTTTGTTGCCTTTCTCTCTACCTTTTCCAATTCTAATATATATGTCTTAAAATGGGGCAACCAGAACTGTATGCAGTATTCAAGGTGTGGACACACTTTGGTTTTATGTTGCGGCTTTATGACATTTTCTGTTTTATTATCCATCCCTTTCCTAATGGTTCCTAACATTCTGTTCACTTTTTTGGCCATTGCTGCACATTGAGCAGATGTTTTCAGATAACTACCCACAATGACTCCAAGATCTCTTTCTTGAGTGGTAACAGCTAATTTAGACCCCATCATTTTGTATGTATAGTTAAAGTTATGTTTTCCAATGTGCATTAGTTTGCACTTATCACCATTAAATTTCATTTACCATTTTGTTGCCCAGTCACCCAGTTTTGTAACTCTTCGCAGTCTGCTTTAACTATCTTGAGTAATTTTGCATCATCTGCAAACTTTGTCATCTCACTGTTTACTTCCTTTTCCAAATAATTTATGAATATGTTTAACAGCACAGGTTACAGTGCAGATCCTTGGAGGAGTCAGATACTTACCTCTCTTTATTGTGCAAATTGACCATTTATTCCTACCCTTTGTTTTCAATCTTTTAACCAGTTACTGATCCATGAAAGCACCTTCCCTCTTATCCCATGTCTGCTTACTTTGCTTGAGGGCCTTTGGTGTGAGACCTTGTAGAAGACTTTCTGAAAGTCGAAGTATGCTATATCCACTGGATCACCATTGTCCATATGCTTGTTGACACTCTTAAAGAATTCTAATAGATTTGATTTCCTTTTACAAAAGCCATGTTGACTCTTCCCCAACATATCGTGTTCATCTGTGTGTCTGATAATCCTGTTCTTTACTATAGTTTCAACAAATTTGTCTGATATTGAAGTTAGACTTGCCAGGATCACCTCTGGAGCTGTTTTTATAAATTGGCATCACTTTAGCTATCCTCCAGTCATCTGGTCCAGAGGCTGATTTAAGAGTTACATACCACAGTTAGGAGTTCTGCAATTTCATATTTGAGTTCCTTAAGAACTCTTGGGTGAATACCATCTACTTCTCATGACTTATTACTGTTTAATTTATCAATTTGTTCTAAAACCTCCTTTCTTGACACCTCAACCTGGGACAGTTCTTCAGATTTGTCACCTAAAAAGAATGAGTCAGGTATGGGTATCTCCCTCACATCCTCAACACTCATGCATAGAATTCATTTAGCTTCTCTACATTGGCCTTGTCTTCCTTGAGTGCTCCTTTATCACCTCGATCACCCAGTAGCCCCACTGATTGTTTGGCACACTTCCTGCTTCTAATGTACTAGAATTAAAATTTTCTGTTAGTTTTTGCGTTTTTTGGTAGTTGCTCTTCACATTCTTGTTTGGCCTGCCTAATTATACTTTTACACTTGACTTGCCAGAGTTTGTGATCCTTTCCATTTTCCTCAGCAGGATTTGACTTCCAATTTTTAAAGGATGTCTTTTCGTGTCGAACTGCCTCTTTTACTCTGCTTTTAGCCATGGTGGCATATTTTGATCCTCCTGCTGTTTTTTTTATATTTGGGGTATACATATAGTTTGAGCCTCTATTATGGTGTTGTTAAAACATTTCCATGCAGCTTGCATGCATTTCACTCTTGTACCTTCTAATTTCTAGTTAACTAGCCTCCTCATTTTTTGTAGTTCCCCCTTTTTGAAGTTAAATGCTACTGTGGTATTTTCCCCCTACAAGGATATTAAATTAAATTACATTATGGTCGCTATTATCAAGTGGTTCAGTTACATTCATCTCTTGAACCAGATCCTATATGCCACTTCAGACTAAATCAAGAATTGCTTCTCCCCTTGTGGGTTCCAGCTTTAGCTGCTCCAAGAAGCAGTCATTAATGGTCTCTAGAAAATTTATCTCTGTATTCCATTCTAAGATGACATATACCCAGTCAATAAGGGGGACAGTTGGAATCCCTCATTATTATTGGGTTTTCTGTTTTTGTAGTCTCTCTAAGCTCCCTGAACATTTCACAGTCACTGTCACCATCTTAGTCAGGTGGCTGGTAATATATTCCTGCTGCTATACTCTTATTCAAGCACAAAATTTCTATCCATAGAAATTCTATGATACTGCTTTCTTTCACATATAGCGCCACACCCCCACCTGCACAACCTAATTTTTCATTCCTATGTATTTTGTACCCTGGCATTACCATCTCCCATTGATGATCATCATTCCACCAAATTTCTGTGATGCCTGTTATTTCAATATACTCATTTAATACCAGGCATTCAAGTTCACCCATCTCAGTATTTAGACTTCTAGCATTTGTATACAAACACGTATAACATTTGTCAGTATTTAGTTGTTTGCTTTCGTGAGATATAATTGTATAATGGTGGCACAATGAATGGAGGTGACAGTAGGCAGAGGAAAGGGAAGAAGAATGATGGCTATATAAATACAATGGCCATTTAGTTTAGGCATGTTCACATCATGGTGGTTCAGTGAAGGGTTATTTTTGATGGGCTCCATTTTGAGCTATACTACATGCCTGCACAGGGGGTAAGAGTGTTTATGGAGCCCTTTTACTCCCTTTGCAAAGGCTATCCCCACATTTCCAGAACCTGGGTGGGAAGAGGGGAGCCACCAGGCTGCTAGTCCCCTTCCCACATAGATGGGCGGGGAGTGGGTGGAGCTTTGACGCAGAGGGACAAACAGAAACCAGATTAGGATTGACACATTCAGGTTCCTTCCTGAAGCAGCATAGCTATGAGCTGCCTCTTATTTGGGTTGCAATGTAGGGTCACGAATCCAGCCTCTGTGTCTAAAAGGTAAGGGAGATAAAGAGAAGAGAGTGGCCATTCTTGACTCACCTGTTGTGTGTATTGCAGAAGAGGTGAGTTTCCAAAAGAGATGTAAATACAGAGGGCGTTTACTGGTCACAAGTGGTCAACAGCATTGTTTTAACTCTCATCTGAAAGGCAAAGAAAATGTTCATTAAATTATTTAGTAGCATCCCTTCTCTCGCTTTCATATCTTTTTACATAGGCATTCAAGCTTGGAAAGTATACTTCAAGGTGAACTAAGAAATTAAAATAAATCAAATTTTTTTATTTTATTTTGTTTTGTTGTGATAAATGATTCATTTTTTACAACAGACTAAATCAAAGCAGTTCACCTAGTGGAATTTTCTATTCAAGCTGCCATTATAAAAAACTGCTGTAATATATATTTTAACTGCATTGATCAATTTTTGTTTTTATGTCCTCTCCCTCTTGGGTGTAATGGCTCATAAACTGAATTTCATGTGTGATTAAATCAGCGCTGTAACTTGACAACAGGGACTTTAGGAGGGTGTCATAAAACTGTAAAATATGCTATATTTTGTTAATTATGTTGTAATCTAAAACCTAATGATATCTTATAGCCTATGCTAATTATCCAGTTAGTGTTGGTTGCCATTAGTTTATAAGCCTGATAATTCAAGTGAGAGGAAATAGTTGTTAAACTGGAGTAACTCGTTATGAAATCAAGTCCTATATGTCACTTTGAGGCATCTTGTGGTAGGAACAGGCTTTCTGATTTATGCATCGTTGTACTAAGTTCTCATTACTGAGTAGCTGGTAGATTAGAACTGGTTTAGGCATTTTATTTTTTCTTACACTTTGTTTCATAGAACTGAGCATTGCAAAAGAAGCAAACAAGGAAAGCATGAAGAAGTTTGTTCTTCTCTTGATGTCGGCTTATGACTCCCATTCATTGTTATTATGCAATTATTAATTATTATTATTATTATTTGGAGGTTTTGTGTTTGTTTTTCGGGTTCTCTGACCCTAAAAGCATCCCAATGCAAGGGGCTCCTGGTATCTGGTAATGAGTTTCAGTTGGCCTGACCAGTTCAGTGTACCCCAATTTATTAATGTCATAAACTGTATCCGATATGAGTCATTGGAAAAGCAATAACACGTTCATCATTAATATTCTTGTGTCATGTGTATATGGTTAAACACCCATGGGATCATACAAATATGAAGGAAATGTGGAACTAAAATGTGTTTACCAGACAAGTCTGGGGAGTGAGTAAACAGACAATGGACAAGCCAACTTCTCCAGCCAGTTATCATCAGAATCAATTAGCATCACATGGCATGTGGCCATTCGTTTGCCTTGGAAAGGGCAGGAAAAGATCTATTTGCATTTTAGCAAACCAGCACGGGACAAAACCACCATGGAACTTCCTTCACCACCAGATCCCATGTCTCCTTCCTCACAGCCTGAATGAATTTTATTTTTGAGGGGTAACCTTCAGAAGAATCCATTTCAAAGTGTCACTGGACTATAAAAGGGAGGGACAAAGAACCCCAAGTTATCTTTTCACCAATAAAAACAAAGGACCTGAGCACTTTGTCTTTGAGGGAGATCATGGCCAAGGGCATAATCACACATCTTGCTGGAAGGAAGAGTGATAAGAATCTTAACTTGAACCAAGTCTGTAGTTTTGTTAAGCCTTAGTCTCTAGAAAGCGTTTTTTACTTTTATTTGTTTGTAACCATTTCTATCCTTTATATGTGAACTCACGTAAAACCCTATCTCCTTTTCTTAAAAAACTTTTTCTTACTTTTAATCTAAACCAACCCAGTACTGTGTTTGAATTTAAGTGATTGTTAACTCTAGTTAAAGAGAGAAGCTGTGCATTTTGTCTCTTTAGAGGAGCAAACAAACTTTATTATTCTTCTGAATAGTCCAGGAAAGGGGTGGATATTGAAGAGCACATGGTTTGGGAAAATTCAGGACTGGGGGATGTTAGGATCATCTTGCCAGGTGTAACAAATCTGGTGAATACCAGAGTGTGTCTGGGGTGTAACAAGCCAGCTGCTGGAATCAGAATTGCTGAGCTAGAGTTGCTTAAAATACAGACATTCAGTACATGCATGTCTGATGGCTGTCGGTATCCAGGCTGAGAGCCACAGCAGCAGAACATTTAAGGCACTCTGGGTGAGAGGACAGGTGGAGACACAGCTCTTCACTGTTCTGGTGTGCTCCCCAGAACATGATGGGGTGGGGAGAAGAGAAGTTGGACATGTTCTTCGTCTTCTCAAATGAAGACCTTTGATAATATTCAATCATGATCCCGTCTTCCATCCAGATCTTCCTGACTCCATTTTCATTGGTCTTGGAGGTTACTTTTGATTTATGTTTAAAAAATTTGTCATCCTTCCCAGTGTTTTCAGCTGCCAAACATTTTGCTTTGATTATTATTCTCTTGCGTGTCCTAGATAACTTAATGAATCTAGACCATGTTTTTGAAAAATAAGTGCCTAAAGTACCCTCCCAGGTGCATATTACGGGATTTCAGGTCAGTGAAAGCTACCGGATGGTTAGTATTTTGGAGAAAAAAAAAAGCACTGTCAACTTCAAGTCTTAAATATGAACTTAGGCGTATACTGCTAGGTTCCTGTTTCTGAAAATCTTTGGTCAGACTTTCATTTCTTTCTCCCACAAAGATATACAGTAACTTTAGGGCTTTCCTGTCCATAAGGATTTGAATATATTAGTTTAACAATAATAAGGGAGTCAGTTTATCCACAGTGATAATTTCCCTTTAACTAAAAGATAGGAGATTTTTTTCCATTACGGATGAAGAAAGTATGTGCTACTATTTTTCCGTTCATAGAAAATTTGAGTTTAAAAATCCCATTTCTATTTACCAGGCAGGTAGACTGGTACTCGCTATAATCCAAAAACCAAACACACCAATTGAAAGAAGGAAAGAGGTGATTTGTCTTTGTATCAAATGCATTTTTTAAAATAGTGTGCTCATGCCAGCTTTCATGTCCTCAGGTGTAACAAATTAAGGTTCCCAGCCCAG
Organism: Terrapene triunguis; assembly: GCF_002925995.2. Taxonomy (NCBI): domain Eukaryota; kingdom Metazoa; phylum Chordata; order Testudines; family Emydidae; genus Terrapene; species Terrapene triunguis. Next base: position 17,400 of record NW_020697167.1, read on the forward strand.
TTGCTGTACAAAGAGACAAGGGATAAGAGACAGACACCAGAAAGGGCTGCACCTCATTAACACTCTAGGAGATCAGACTAGATGATATAGGATGGGGTGGCCAAACTTACTGACCCTCTAAGCCACGTACAGAAATCCAGAAGTTCAAGAGCAGGGGCACACCTGCTGGGTCTCGGGGCTTCTGCCCCGCTCCTGCTGAAGCCTCGAGCTCCAGCAGGCACCCCCTGTGGGGCCGAAGCCCCGAGACTCTCCCCTCCCCGCTGGGCAGAAGCTCCTACCCCACTACCATGATGCAAGGCAGAGGTCCCAAGCTCCCCCCGCCCTGAGTCTGGTAGGTGGAGACTGTGGGGGGGGGGGACATGAAGAACTCCGCAAGCCACACTTTAACTGTAAAAGAACCGCCATGCGGCTCAGGAGCAATGGTTTGGCCACCCCTAATATAGGACAGCTCCTGGGAGACAGCTCCTGGCTCCTGGGATTGGTTGTGCAAATCAGCCACAAGTACTTGCTGTTATTTTGCTATAAGGAGAGGCTATATAGCCAGACAGATACCCAGAGAGAAGACGGTTGCCTTATGGAATGACTATGAATCAACGTCTCTGTGAATCCTAAGAGAAGGGAGAGGTTTCTTGTGTTCTGGTTATTCTGTATCAACAGGGAAGAAACCTAATGGTTAGAGTTGGCTGAGCTGTGCACTCTGGAGAGAATATGACAGAAGTGCTTAGGAACTGTGACCCGAAGCACACTGTATTCATATCCTACTCTCCACTGTGATAATCTTTGTACAAAATATACCTGGTGAGATATCATTTGAAAATGAATAACTCACTGGTCAATAATGTCACAGTGAAATCTGTGTAGCAACATTAGATGTAAAGTTGTGACTTTCCCCTGTATAGTGTTACTTGTCCAAAAGCAGCCAGCCCTGCCCAGGCAAAAGTTGTTAAACAAGTCTATCCTAAACAAAGGAATGTGTGTTTACCTCAATTTATATATAAGCAGTAAACAGAACCATCAAGGCATTAGAGGGGGGGGGGGGGGGGAAATATCATGGAGCCTCCTTCTCCATGAAATTCCATGTCACCTTCCTCACTGTTTGAATAAGCTACTTTGAGGGGTAACCTTTGGGACAATCCATTTCAAATGTTCTCTGGACTATAAAAGAAAGGAGACAGAAAATCCCACATTATCTCTTTCACCTAAGAAGACAAAGAAATCAGCATCTTTGGGCCTCTGGAAGAGATCCTGACCAAGGAGGGGGTCAGCCACCATCTTGCTAGAAGACTGGGGGTGAGAAAAGCTGTCTTGAACAAATCCTTGAACCAAACCTTGCTAGATTACATTTTAGACGTGTGTTTTCACTTTTATTTGCTTGTAACCATTTCTATCTTTATCTCTTATACTTAACCTTACTTAAAACCCTATCTTCTTTTGCTAATAAAATTGTTTTACTATTAATCTAAACCAGTTGGGTTTGTACTAAAGTGAATGTTGACTGATTAATGTGGCAGGCTGGTGGGTTTTGTCTCCTTAAAAGGATCACATGGATCTTATTATTCCTCTGAATGTTGCAGGAGAGAGCTGGACATACCAGAGCACACAGGTCTCAGGAGTTTCAGCGCTGGGGGAGGTGTTGGGGCCACCTGCTAACATTAACAGCTGATAAATGTTAAGGTGTTACGTCTGGTACAGACAAAAGCGTGTCTGTGACAACCACTGACAGGCTGTTTGGTTCACAGTGGTTGAATGAGCGCTGTACAGCGTACAGAACATGAAGTGCACACTGGCTGCGTGTATGTGCCAAGCAAGGAGCCGCAAGGAGCAGAAACATTTTGGGGCACACAGGGTTATAACACAAGAGGTGACACAACCTCTCACTGATTAGAATTTCACCCCAGAACATGACAGGAATGTGGCAGAGCAAGTTCAGCACGTGGACTTCATTTCTGCCCTGGTTGGTTAGGCCCCAAGGTCAGACCTCTCCGCGAGTGGGTGGGAGCTCCCTATCTCCTTAGCATGGAAGAGGGAGCCTGTTACACTGCTGCTCCATGTCTTTTTTCATGGGCTGTGATTTTGCTCAGCCCCAGCATGGGGACGCAAGGGAGGCTGCTCCTTGCACCTCTGGAGAAGGATAATATGTGATATAGCCCTAATATGCCCTTTTTCTATGCCATATGTTGTGGGTAGGGCCAAGGATCACTATTTAAAAATAGTGTGTGTCTATCTTCCATTCACCTCTGAGTCAGAGAAGGGCAGATAATCTGTTTGTGAGGGCGCTCTGATTTATTCATCTCCCAAGCTGCAGTTTACAGAAGAAGTCAACAGTATTCAGTGTGGGCTTCAGTCTCATTGACATTCATTGACTCCACTGTGGCCTCAGCTCATCTCAAGATTTCAAATAATAGCTTGAGTATTTAGCCAATAAGTAGCGCTCATGTGAATTCAAGAAATGCCAGATTAATATTTATGCTAACAGCTAGATTCACTCCACAAAACAATCTCTTTGCTGATAGATTATTCTATATTCATTTGTGAATAGTGTCTACCAGTTTGATGGGGAAATTCTCTTTTTCTCATTCTGCAGTAAAGAGCTTGAAAGGTAATAAGAACACAAATTGCCTTTAGATCAATACGATACTTTTTTCAAAATAATTTCTTATCTTTCCATCATGGATTGTTCTGAAGACTAATCTACCTTCCTTATCAATACAAATGGAAAATTCCAGTAGACTGTCTCATTAGCATTGAATAATGCACTGGGTTAGGCTAAAAGGGGTAAAAAACAAGGGTGATGTCATGCTAGGAGTCTACTACAGGCCACCTAACCAGGTGGAAGAGGTGGATGAGGCTTTTTTTAAACAACTAACAAAATCATCCAAAGCCCAAGATTTGGTGGTGATGGGGGACTTCAACTATCCGGATATATGTTGGGAAAATAACACAGCGGGGCACAGACTATCCAACAAATTCTTGGACTGCATTGCAGACAACTTTTTATTTCAGAAGGTTGAAAAAGCTACTAGGGGTGAAGCTGTTCTAGACTTGATTTTAACAAATAGGGAGGAACTCGTTGAGAATTTGAAAGTAGAAGGCAGCTTGGGTGAAAGTGAGCATGAAATCATAGAGTTTGCAATTCTAAGGAAGGGTAGAAGGGAGAACAGCAAAATAGAGACAATGGATTTCAGGAAGGCGGATTTTGGTAAGCTCAGAGAGCTGATAGGTAAGGTCCCATGGGAATCAAGACTGAGGGGAAAAACAACTGAGGAGAG